>NW_010397107.1:5512-61198 GCF_000710305.1 Buceros rhinoceros silvestris
GGGGGGTGTGGGGGTGGGGGTGTTAGTGGAAGCAGGAGGCAGCTTGTAACAATGGTTTATATCCCTTTCCATGACCTGCAATAACAGGTTTTACAAAATGTGGAAATATATATTTGTGACAGCATAGTATCAGAACTGGAATGGTACTAAAATTACTGTTATCATCTCCATTATTATATACTTTCATCTAGCTAAAGAAGACACGGATAAATCAACCATCTATACATACATATACGCACATGCGCATGTGTGTGTTTGTGTCTCCTGTAAAGTCATGAATTAGACTTACTTTATTTTTCAGAGAAGCTTAGGCATGTTTACTGTGTTTAGAAGTGCTAGGGTCTGACCTGTCATAACTGCACGGCCCCTGGACTGGCTGTGTGTTTTGTCTTTAATCCCTGAACAATGCTGAAGAAACAGTCCAGACTGATGAGGAAAAACTACTTTCTCTGAGTTGTGGTAGTGCACCGAGCAGATTTTGTCGGTTGTCACCATCCTACTACTATTATCTGGCTAAAAACTGTTGTGGTATTGAGAAAGCCCTAGTGAGGACCTGGGGAGGTTTAACTGGCCAGGCCCCTGCGCTGCAGCAGGGCAGTTCCCAGCAGGCTGGAAGAGAGATTCCAGCTGCACAGATTCCAGCTCTTGCTCCCTGCAAGAGCTCCAAGACCCCCTGTGAGGTTCTGCACTCAGGACCCCAAACTTACAGTCTGCTCTTTTCTTTGGGAGTGTGTTGTTGCAGCCTTCCCCCACCACTACCTTCTGCTCAAAGAGGAAATAAGATTTTGTAATAAATGTTGTGAAACTTCTACGTCATTTCTGTATTGAGGAAACTAGATCCTGAATGGGAAGAATTTAAACGGTTTTTCTTTTTAAAATCTTGGTAGGAAGAAAAAGGAATTTTAAAGATAGTCAGAAGTACTTATAAGCATATGAATGTTAGGAATGTGACCAGATAAATTCCTAATAAAGACCATTTTGTGTATAGAGGTTTCTGTGAAATAAGTGAGGGAAAGAAATTGAGAAGTTCAGTGGTATAAGTACTTCTGTGTCTCCATTTTCTGTTTGGCTCTCCTCAAAATTCTGTTCAAGATCTAATTACATGTCCTCCTATTTCTCTTAATTATTACTTGGTAGTACCAAATGGAATCTGGGAGCTCACAGAGGCCCCAGCACTAACAATTTATCAGTTAGCTGTGAAATAGAATGAAAGCAGGAGTGAAGGCATCAGCTTTCCCTTAGGTGTTAACAGCAGTTACCCTAGAATAATGTATTAGATCTGATTGGCAGTGTTTATCCCACTAAACAAGACGTCTTCCCTACTTAGAGTTAAAATCTTAAACATGGGATTGTTCAGAAGGATGTATTTCTCAACTTCCTACAACACAATTAATGACATTTGCATTAATTTCACTTTTCTTGAGCAACTGCACATAGAAGAAGAACTGAAAATTCTTTAGATATTTTGGAATACTAAGGAGCAGTTACACTTACCTCCTAACCTTACTTTTTGAGTCTTCTGATATTTTTTTTTCCAGATTGCAGCATCATATGGAAATGCTGTTTGCATTTTTGAACCACTTGGTATAAATTCTCATAAAAGAAATAGTGTAAGTATGTATTTCATTATTGTAATTTGGTTTAGGCTCTTAGAACTGAGGCAAAAGTCTGTCTGCCAGTTATTATTATATCGCATTGGCACACAAAAGACTACTGGATAAACATCGTCCACCATCCGTAATACAGTTGGATGGGGAGAATCTTCCACTGCATGAACTGAGCTGGGGACTGCACTCCTAAATTTGCCACTACATCTTGTTCTTGAATCTCATTCTAGAATGACATGGTGACAAGCAGGTGTTTCTTTAACTTGAAGAGGTCATTAGATCTGTGGTACAGAAATACGACTTAAAGTTGTGTACGTGTCCCCAGGCTTGTTTTAACAGCACAGCCATGGCTGAGCACTCAAGCATTATGTTTTCAAGCAGGTTTCACAATCTTTGTTGCATCCATACTGCCATCCCTTACATTGTTAGAAATGTATGAGCTAACTAGTATAGAGTCATCTGCAGATGCATTTATATGTGACAGATCTGATTTGCAGGGCACTCTGCTATGCGGGTTTTTTTAATAAAACAATTAAAGAAATTATTAAAACTAGATTCAGCAATCTACCACTGGGTCCTGAATGTTTTTGCATCAGGCTTAATAGCAATTTCATAAAGAAATAAATACCAATACCTTTGTATTTTGCTGTTGTTGTGAGAATCTTTTACTGTTTTTAAACTACAGCAACTAAAGTGTCAGTGGCTTAAAACTGGGCAATTCTTCCTCAGTTCTATGACTTACAACCTGGCATGGGATCCTCAAGGTAACGTGAAGTTTGTAAAGTATTTGTTCAATATTTGTAGTTAGGAGAACTTAAATGCAATTTACTTTTTTATTGTAATAAAGTGAGAGATATGGAAATTTTACATTGTCTGTTCTCAGACAGTGTTGCATAAAATGTGAGGCTACAGTTAGCATTTGTGAAGATGCTGTGCCAAGTGTTTGAGTCTCTTCTGCAAGGTCTTGGTTTGGGAACACGGTGTTGAGTTGTGAACTGACTTAAATTACCACTAATAATAATCTGGATAGAATTTTATCAAAATTAAAGTCAGCAATGTACCTGGACACAGATATTTATAAGATTTCTAACAACATGTATTTATTTGAGATGTGAACGGCTATTTAGCATCTGCAACAGTCACTATTAAATATGATTTATCATTGGAAGTCACCAAAACCCCCTTAATGTTCCTTCTTAAAAGGTGTTGCGAGTTCAAGATGTTTTCATTAAAACAGCTGTATAATACAATTGAATACCCTATCATATTTAAAATGGACTCTTTTAAGTTGAGTTTTCAACTGGTTTTGAATATTTCTCAACAAAATATGACGACAGGCTTAATCCTTCAATAAACATGCATCATCTTGGTTTCAAAGCTTTGAAATTATTCACTTTCAGGTAACAGGCTGCTGACAGCAACTGACTTTTTGCAGTTGTGGGCTCCTCCATCTAGTGACATTCTAGAAGAAGATGAAGATAGTGATGCTGACAATCAGATCAAAGATGATAAAGTTCTCCCTGTTCTAAACGACTGGAAATGTATCTGGCAGTGCAAGTGCGTGAGATAACTTTTATTTTAAGACAAATTGCAATGCCATCTCATATATCCACCTTATCTTCTTTTCAAAATTATGCTTTAAAATGTGCTCTTAAATCAGCTTAAAATACCATAAAATTCAAATAATGTAAGATAACTCTGAACAAAAGTTCCTCGCTTTTTCAAGTGACCTATTGCTGGATGACCTAGTCAAAGGCTTACCCAAACTAATGCGCTGGCAATGTATAAAAATTATCCCTGTTTTCTCATCTTTGGAAGTAGTGCTGAGATACTGGATGAGACTGAAGAGAGGAGCAGTAGCAGGCAGATATACTACACTGATAAAGATGAGAGCTGCTTCCTGGATCTTCGGAAGCGGACCCTGAAACTATCTCTGACCAGCTTCATTTGAGATTCGTGTTACAGAAGTGCTTCATCATCAGCCCTTTCTATATATATGCAGACTTGGGAAACAACTGCCCGTGAACCTGTTTTCTCTTTACTTTTTTGAAGCCATTTTAGATTTCGTGCCCACAAAGCACTGTATAGGCTGCTTTCCCCTTTCGGACAGCTGACCCATAAGCTGTAGTCACAGACAAATAGTATCACAAATTATCTGAAAGATTTTCGTTTCTTCCAACTGTCTGCCTTGGCTTCACTGGGAGTAGAGGAGCAGGTGGGATAACCTTCACTTCTGTGACCTCACTGGATCTAGCCTAGGCTTGCCATACTTTAAAACAGTTTAGTTTATGGGCTGTTTTGCTGTAAAACTGTGAAAATATTAAATATTTTATTTTGTTGTAGGAATACTTTCTATGCTTCTGGTATTTCTAAAGTACGCTTAAAGCAACAACTGTAGAATACTAATATATTTTGTTTAAGAATGAAGAGTGATACTTAGTCAACTGTATACATATGCAATAATACTATAGAATAAATGGACTGTACTTACAACTTGAAACTTTACCCTCATGTTCTTTAGGACTGCAGTATCAGTACATTTGATGGCATGGTCTCCTGATGGTGAATACTTCGCGACAGCTGGGAAGGTAAGGACAAAAAAAGAATAATAAGTGAGTGTTTGTCAAACAAATGCAAAACATGGCAAAAGTAAATAAGTAATAGAGAATAGCCCTGGACCATATACTCTATTGTAGTCTGAGCTCAGTTAAATTATCTCGTGTAATGCTGTACTTGCGTGTAATCTCCTGAATTTCAGCAACAAGAAATTGGATTTAACTGTGTACTCTTACTGAATACTTGAGAATCAACCTGGCAATACAGTGACAGTGACAGAGACTTCTATATATATGTATTTTAAATAAAGTATATCAGGTGAACATTCCAATAGGAATAAGCATATTTTTCTACTTCTCTTAGAAATAAATTATGATGGAACACACACACGTTTAAAATGGTATAATTTGCACACCTCGGTGGATAAATTAGAAAAGATTTTTCTGTTAAATAAATTCTGGGTTCCAGTTTGCCGTATTTTTTGTCAAATTGCTATTCAAACTAAGTTTTCAATTAATTTTCTTTAATGTCACCCTCTCACTTGAGTGATTCCCTTTGGTTTTCAAGTCGGGAGAGGAAAGCATTTATTACTTGCACTTAATGTTGGTTGAACAACAAGATGAATTTTAGGAACCTTTGTTTTCTTACACTTATTAAAGAGGACAAATGAATCATGAGCTGCATTGTTTTATGAAAACATACAACACTTTAATATTACATTTAGAACACTGTGGTTAGAAAATTATCAAAATATTTGCTTCATTCCATATTTCTATTTCCTGTGAATATACTTTTATATAGCTAAGAATTTGACTAAGCAGATGAGGCAGATGGTTCCAGAAGTCATTTTCTGTCTGTAGGACAGCTCTGTGTTAGTTGTGTCGTGAGATACAGAGCTTTGATCATAATTCTTAACAGGGCTGCCTGTCAGCCTTCCTTCGTGCAGAATCTGTGGTCAGTTAATGTACTTCTTGATGCTTGTCAGGCAATACTATTTTTATCTACAGTCTCAGAGGTTTGTAATTTATTCATTTATTTACTTTATTCTGTATCTTCACTCCAGCAGCAAGTCTTGAAATCTGGGGATGTTTTCCTGAAAGATACCAGAACAGCAGTTTCCTTCTTCTTTGGGATTTTCTTTTTGTGACATTGAAACTATAGCTAGCTAACCCTGTGGTTTTTTATTTCCTTACTAGGATGACTGCCTCTTGAAGGTTTGGTATCCTATGACTGGTTGGAAGTCATCTCTTCTGCCCCAAGAGAATGAAGGAAAGAAAAAATGCTCAGGGGCTGTCCACTTCTCATTTGTTTATTTGGCGCATCCTCGAGCAGTGACAGGATTTTCATGGCGTAACATCAGCAAGTACATGCCCAGGTTCGAAAGTTTCTGTATTTAAAAAAACAAGCAAGCCTTTGACCAAGTATTCTTTAACACTGCTTAAAGTTTGGCCATCAGGAACATGATCAGATTTCTTTGCTTATACTTCCAAGAAATAAAACACATCAATATCTTCCCATAAACTTCTGTATTACCTAGTACAATAGTGGTAGTCTTGTTAACTGGTGAGATTTTTTTCTAAAATTTGGTGTGAACTTTAGCGCCTTCTCAGTTGTGTCAGGAAGCATGGATGTACAGCTTCGTCTTCACCAAAGGGTGCTATGACATAGGAAATAAAAAATGAGTTTAAATGATTAGCATCTAGTAAGCTATTTTCCGTGCCTTGTGTATATATTGATTTTTAATTAGTTGTTCAATTTAACTTTTCATTATTTAGTAAAATTTATGCATTCTTCACATAGTCTGGCAAGTCAGATCATTTAGGCAGTTTCATAACTTCAGTTCTATAATGACTTTCATTTATCAAATAAAAACCATTCCATATTCACACGTACTTTTGCCAATAATCTATGGGTTTATTGACATGTCAAAAAACACTCCTGATATAAAACCTTTAGTTAGGGGAGAAGCAGAAATTTGGATGAAATAATAATTACTCAATACTTGTATACTCCCCTAATTTCTGCTGTGTCCAAGTAACGGTGTTATATCTGTTATTAGGGGTTTAGTCTGTAATGTGTTACTCACATCATGTCTTGACGGCATCTGCCGGCTGTGGGCAGAGACGTTGTTACCAGAAGATACTCTTCTCGGTGAGCAGATCTGTGAAACTAGCACTTCCAGCATTAGCAGCACCATCTCGCAATCTGGAAAGCAAAAGGACAAAATACAGCAAGCACTAGAGGTACAAGTAAATACTTACTCTGTCAATATTTTATTTCAAGATTCTTAAAACTTAAATATTTAAAGGATGTAGAACTCAAAGAATGTGTATTATCTAGTTCTTATAAACATAACAGAATAGTCTGAATTCTTTCATAACAGTTTTTGAAGTCTGTTCCTAAACATTGAAGAAGTGTGAGACTTTGCAACTCTGCACTCGAGCTCCACGTTCTTAAAACTCAATCTGCTTTTTCTATAGCTAACTAATAGTGATGGGAAGAGACAATGTTTATTATGGACTAGTAAGTGATGGTTTCATTCTGATTGGGTCTGAAAGTCTGTAGTTATGAGAACAGTGTAAGCAGTAAATAAACTCTTAATTTTTAGTTACCTGATTTGATAATTGCTTTTCCAAAAGGTAGTATTACAGGACTGTAAATTTCAGTAGCAGTCATACCAAGTCTATCAAGTTTACAGTAAGAGAAAACTTCTCAATATAAAAGAAAAAAAAAACCACAAAAGAAACCCCAACCACCCCACCATTCATTTGTAGACTATTACAATCAGACCAAGTTTTTTCTTCTTGCATATCGTGACCATCAACAAATACAGAGAGTGGAACTAAGTATGCCGTGGGATGTTGAATCAGCTGTGCTCTCCTTGTGCGGTCGGCATTTTTCAGTTACACACAAATAATTCATTATAAAATTATATTGGAAAGGTTACTGCTTTAAAATTATTGTAATCTTGTTTATGAATGTTACACAAAATAGTGTGTATTTTTGTGGTGTTGATGAAGCGGATATTAGAGGAACTTTCAGAAGACTTTTAGGAGAGCTTTGCCTTTGGCCAGAACTGATGGACATAAGTGTTTCTAATCTCTGTGGAAATCTATTTAAAATAATATTTTGAAATTAGTCTTCAATTCTTAGGTAGAAGGAAGAACAAAATCTTCAGGCTTTATGTAAGTGTGGTATTTTACCTTACAGTTTTTTAGTATTTTTAATTTATTTTTTATAACTGTACCAGACAATTCACCATTTGAAAAATATGAGAAAAGGACAAAGGAGATCTTCGGTTCTTGTTACCCACACAGATGCACTGCCAGATCAACAGGGTACTCACGAAGTTCAGCGTCACATTTCACATCACGCAAATGCACTCGGACATTTCCATATAGCAGCAAGTATCAACCCTAATACAGGTGAAATACAACCCGTTACGAAACTGTAATAATGTATCTGCATATACAGTAATTTGCCGTGTACTCAGACTGGGAATTTGTAGGAAGACTGTTATTTCACGTCTGTTACTTGGCATTGAGCTTTGTAGGACAGATGAGGCTGAATTTATTCTGAATACCTTCAGCACTTTTAAAAGCCGATTAAATTCATCTTTGCACATCAGAAAGCAAAAGAAACCTAAATTTCAAGTCTGCTTGGTGTTTGATTGTTGGGTTTGGGGAGGCAGTTACTGTATGATGAATGGAGTATTTGCATCCTACAGAATATATAGTGAATGGAAAAAAAAATCTTTATCAGATTTTTTGTGTGCAAACCAGCTGCTTTTTTATAGAATGCAGAATATTTTAAACAAGGAAAAGATTAAAGAGCAATCATGTGCCTTACCTAAAATCTGTACGTGAAATGACAACACTACAACATAGGAAATTAAGTAATTAGAACTGTTGCGTATCATTCACCATTCACATAAGAATCAATTTTCTTGTAAATTTATTGATGTTAAAATATCTTTAATTTTTTTTAATTACAGTTGCATGTAGAAACTCAATCTGCATCTTACCTTATCTAATCTTACCGACACCTAAAATAAGTTAAATATCTTCATTAAGAAATCTGTGTATATGTGTGTGTGAGTGTGTGTGTATATATATAAAAGAGATGAGCAGTTTAATATACAGGTTTTCTATTTGTTTAAAAATGTCCACAGATATTCCATCAGTCTTGGCTGGAACAGCTTTTAATGTAGATGAAGGAAATGGAGGCTTCGTGGTTCACTGGTTGAATAATAAAGAATTTAATTTTACATCCTCTATTGAAGTATTTATGCAACATCTAAGAAAAATTTCTGAACAACAACTAGAACAAGATTTTGATGTTGAGGTTGAAGAGGAAGAAGAAACAGAAGAAAAAGAAAGAGGTTTACGTATGAAATTAGATCATGGTTAGTAATACTGAGATATGGAGCACAAGAAATATTTTGAAGCACAGTCATGCAATAAGTAATGCGATTATTTAGCACAAGAGTTCTTCATTTTATCACTGACCTGAAATAAATAGACTTTTACAGGTGAAATACTGGCCGCTGTAATTGTAGGCGTAAAAGTCAATGATGTACTTTCTGTTAGAACACAGTAGTAAAATTGTGGAAAAAAGAGAACTTCTGTCTTTCATTTCCATTTTGGATATACTCTACTGAGCTGTGAAATTAGACGAAGACCTGCTCTCAGAACCTTACAATCTGATGGTCAGTAATGACATACCATTGTATGCCAAGCTTAAAGAAGGGTTGGTCATAGCTTCATTTTATTGCAACTGCACTGTTTCCAACCCTGGTAAGATTTACATCTTAAACCTTAGCTCAGCTGATCATCCCAGGTAGCTGCTCACAAAGGAATGGAGAGACGTATTTTGAAATGAACAATGGGAAAACATATCCTGCCAGAAATACTGTGCACTGCTGTGGGAGGGACACTTGGCCAGTAAGAACGTGTAAAAACAAAAATCTGCCTACAGAAACCAATAAGACCAATTATTGACAGTAGACTGATGTACATTGTCTCATTGGTAATGTTTAGGTTCTTCAAATCTAGATTAACAATGCAGTAAAGCGTGTGGTAATTCTTACTGGACCTGCAATACATACTACTTCATCTGTCATCGCTTACTACCTATTTCATGATTCGGTTCTAAATACAGAAAAGCCCCACATTAATTTGGAACCAGCATTCATATTAAATGTGCAGGTTTATATAGTTGACCGGAATAATCTTAGGCAGGCCATTACTTTAAGTATCTGGAATTTTACAGTTGTGTTTATTTCTACTTACATTGCATAGTTAGAAGCAATAGCCAAGGCCAGAGCCTCATATTTGTGTACAGACAGACTGAAGATAGATGTTTCTACCCTCAAGGCGCATGAACGTTTTTATCAGAAAGTACTCTTAGCAGATTAAAAAATGCTGTGTCGTTTTGAACAGAAACTGATAGGGAAATCTTTGCAATAGATAAAAAGGCACGTTTCTTTTTCTGTTGCAGACTTGTCTATAGATAGAGAATCAGAGACGGGAACTGGTACAGGTTCTTCAGAACACGAAGATGGAGAAAGAGAGGGAAGCCCCAAAACATCTCTACTAGCAGGCCCACGCATGCCTCTTCCAACAGTTCTGTTAGATCGGAAAATAGAGTTGCTCCTAACTGAATGGAACAGAAATCCAGATATGCTTTTTACTATCCATCCTATTGATGGTACCTTTCTGGTGTGGCATGTGAAATACTTAGATGAATATACTCCAGGCATCTTTCGACAAGTTCAGGTATTGTATATTTGAAATGGTTTTATTATTTATGATCCTTATCAACAACCGTTATGTCCTTTCTTTTAGTTCTGAACATCAGTATTAATTTAATTATAAGTATTTCATGTGAAATAGCTTAACGTTTTTTCAGACTTAAGTTGTGGTTGTTATATTCTGATGTTTTGTTTTTTGTTTTTTTTTTTACAGGTTTCATTTTCTTCTAGGATTCCTGTTGCTTTTCCATCAGGAGATGCTAGTTCCCTTAGCAAAAATATTATGATGTATGCTTGCCCTCTCTTTGTAAAAGATAACAGTAATGCTGTGCATAAGACGACAACGGACTTTCCAGATAAGACTCTAGCAAATAAGGGACCAAGCTTTGCCCAGGACAGTGCAAATGTGAATATAATTTCTCCCGTAGTAATGATGATTTCAAAACATATAGATGGCTCTCTAAATCAGTGGGCAGTTACTTTTGCTGATAAATCAGCTTTCACTACAGTGCTAACTGTATCACATAAATTTAGGTACTGCGGTCACCGTTTTCATCTCAATGATCTAGCCTGCCACTCTGTTTTGCCATTACTGCTAACATCTTCTCATCATAATGCTCTGTTAACTCCTGAATCTGACAGCTCCTGGGACTCTGACACGATAAACAGAGTAATGGATCCGATTAAACATGTAAAAGGTTCTTCTAGGCAGCAACTTAAAAATGCAGCAACACGTACATTCCATGACCCCAATGCAATCTACAGTGAGCTGATTCTGTGGCGTGTAGACCCTATAGGGCCTTTATCGTACACTGGAGGAGTATCTGAATTGGCGCGAATTAACTCTCTTCACACCTCCGCTTTCTCTAACGTAGCCTGGCTCCCAACCCTTATTCCCAGCTATTGCCTTGGTGAGTATGCTTAGCATGGTTCCGTGTACAGTTAACACTGTAAGTCATAGAATTAGTTCGTTAAAATTAATTATTGTAAGATTAATTATTAAGTATTGTAAAATGAATTATTAATTAATTGTTGTATTTGGAGTGTATTAACTTTTCAGCAATTTCCATGTATTATGCAAATTAAGATTTTTTTTAATTCATTTGAAGCCAAGCTACTTCACAACATTTCATCTGGTCTGAGTGTGTCTTTAGTAACTGTGCATCAGTAACTTCTTTGTATGAGTAAGCAACCATCACTCTCACAAAGAACAAGCCGATCTCTTCCCTCAGTGCTTTAGGCAGCTTCCCTGAGTGTTCCTTGCATTGAAATGGTACTAATAATGCAGAGGTTCTGCTGACTTAAGCATCTGGGTTGATGGCCACATACAGCTGCAGGAGGCAGTAGGTTGAACAGAACTAGTATTTGGGCCAGTTGAACCTCTGAATTATTGGGAAAGATTTTCATCCAAAATTTATAGTAATGAAATCTTCTAACGTGTCGTGACCCACGGAGCTCTCGGCTGGAGCGGAACGAATCGCTCATACGCCAATATGGTGTGTAGCGAGACCCGTTTATTGTTTACATTACATCCCAATTTATAGACTCTTGTTCACCCGACTAGCTCCATGGTGATTGGATAGTGTCTCTGTTACACAGACAGCACACATCTCTTAAAGCACTATAATTGGATAAAAGGGGTTAGCCCCCACGTGGTTACTGTTTTGGTTAGACTCAATCAAACAAGGCTAGTAGAGATATAATTTCCCACACGATAATACTGCAGCTGGGTTTCGGCCACTAAGTTTCCCAGAGAGAGTAGCATATTTTCATAGTTCTAATTTCTGCTAGAAAAATACACCAACAACATGCTGGCTAAGAACTCTCCTTAGAATATCCTGAAAAAATACTGAAATTCTTCAGGCTATCAGTGGTTTACAAAAGCCCTGTTAGAACACAGATTATTTTGAAAGAAATAGACAATATTAACTTTACAGAACTGCAACAAGACTTTTTCTGAGGTTAGGCAGTAAAACACCTGATGTGCAACGCCTTAGGGCAATTCTTCAAAATTCATAAATATGCTTATTAAATCCATCCCTCAGGTATATGTGTCTCTCTGCACTTCTAACAGGAGGGTAGAAGGGAGTATTTGTATTCATTAATTTTATCCAAAGAGCCTAAAGACAGTAAACAAGGAAAAAAGCTATAGCTAATACAGGTTTTCTGAACAGTTTTCCTTAGATTCCTACTCTAAATGGTCTCTGACAACCGAGGGAAACTAGAGTTAGCCTTTCCGAGCACCTCCTTAGAGGTGACAGTGAGGAGAACGTACCCGTTGTAGGAGTGGCACCATTCCCTAGGTACTACGTACTGGTTTTTGCACGTGTGAACAATGTTTGTAAACGTCTATGAACTCTGCTTAGATTATTCAACTTTTCTGAGCAGAAGGAGATCTAAGATCAAATAATGGTGTTTTAATGCACATATTTGCTTAGGTTTTTTGCTTCAGAACTTTATGAAAAATGAGATTAGAAACATATTTAGGTAATGTGAAGTGGATTGTAATGGACTGCCTGATGCCATCTGACTGCCATTTCTTTCTTTAATTATGAATTTCTTGTGTTTGCTATTAGGTACATACTGCAACTCTGCTAGCGCTTGCTTTGTTGCATCTGATGGCAAAGACTTGAGACTCTATCAAGCTGTTGTAGATGCACGAAAACTTCTAGATGAATTATCTGACCCCGAATCATCTGTAAGTTTTATGTAACAATGACTTGAAAGTATTAAAGTAAAATTTATTTAGGTAACTTTTCCCCCGCTGTAGTTTGTCTTCACTTAGTTCTGTATAATTTTTGCGCTATTCCCTGTATAGGATATTATGCATTACACCTTGCATAATTATGTGTTTTGCAGCTGTCTCTAAACATTAGCAGACGGTTATCCTGCAAGACAGAGCCTGTCAGTATTCAGATCAGTTTGAGGAATCTGTTCTAGGAGCAATGACTGTGAATACTCCACCAAAAATCAAGAACCTTCAGTTTATATACAGGCTGTACTGATGTATTTTTTAACATGTTGTGACAAAAGTGAAGCAGTTTGAGTTTCTTATGGCACAAACACCAAGATATGTTATAAGAAGGTAAATCTTTAAATAAACAAAATTTCCGTAAAACCTGATGTGCTATCCCCATGAATAGCAACAGACTCACAACAGTGAAAATGTCTTGATAAACACATTATTGCCCAAATGACAACAGGAAGAAGTCTGTTACAGTTTATGCCAACAAGGAAAATTAAAGCGTCAAAAATACACTAACTGCTCATTTTGCTCTGTTTCAGAAACTTATTGGGGAAGTGTTTAACATTGTGAGCCAACAATCTACTGCTCGACCAGGATGCATTATTGAACTCGATGCAATAACTAACAAAGTAAATAAATGATTAACTTTCAGGTTATCACATAAAGGTGTTTAATAGCTTTGTCCGTTAATTAAATGTAATCTGTTGAACAGAGGTAAAAGAGATGGCATTTCTCGATGGTGATAATGATTGCCTTGAATTTTTGAGAACATTGAGATACCTTGAATGTTTTAGACAACTTTCTTTTAGTTGCTGGGAGCTCATACCCATTGTTACAGTGTGACAAAATTTTCTGAGCATACATCTTGATGAAAACAAAATTTAACTAAAGACTAGACTAGTTTACAAACCATTGTCATTTAAAGGAGAAAAACCCAAACAATCCCCCCATACTTAAACAAACAAAAAGATGCACCACGTTAAAAAACCTCTGACCCTGAAAATCAGACCTAACAATCCCAAAATACAGGAATCATAGCCACGTGTGACTTCTTTTTTTGTCTGTCTTGTAAGACAAATTTTTATCTGTTAACTAATGCAGCTATATATTTTAAACAACAAGGAGGCAGTATTACACCTTGTGTTTACTCACAGTTATTTCGGTCATAGATGTTCCAGTGCTGTTTTCTTTTAGGAAGCAGCCTGTGAAAACAGGGTGTTTTGCCATTTCTTAATTAGATATCTGGATGTTTTTGATGTAATTAAAGAAGTATTTCTCTATTTGTCAGTAAACTTCTATTTCTTTTAAGTACTAATCACATATGTCTTCAATTTTAAGTTCAGATTTTCAAAATATTTTTGTAGATTTTTTTATACATGAGTACAGGGAATACTCTCTTTCCATGTTTATCTATCTGGAAAAAAGAGAATGTTTCACAACATGAAAAGTCTGCCATCACTGTCTTTGGGGGACATATTTTTCCTTGCCTGCAGGAAAGGATTTCACTGCCAGCATCCTCCTT
Source organism: Buceros rhinoceros silvestris (assembly GCF_000710305.1). Classification (NCBI taxonomy): domain Eukaryota; kingdom Metazoa; phylum Chordata; class Aves; order Bucerotiformes; family Bucerotidae; genus Buceros; species Buceros rhinoceros. The sequence continues at coordinate 19,696 of NW_010397107.1, forward strand.
TGTAGAGAGGTGGAGGTACTGCAAAGAAATCTGTTGTTGTCAGGAAGGACAACTGCTGAGATATCCAAGAGCAGGAAAATCTGCAATTCATTACCTTTTTTAGATTTCGCAAGTGATTCACTGCAGACATGTCTTCCCACAGAAGAGCGATAAAAGTCTAAGAATTGTTGCCACTGTCATTTATTTAACACCTGAAGAAATAAAAACCAATCAGATACTAATTCATCTGTCAATAACTGCAGCAAAAATGTGATTACAGAATTGGTCTAGCATGGCAGATGTCAGTGAAATTATTTGACTATACAAACACTAAGTTCTAGAACATGCTGTTCTAAATGTAAGAGGAAAATGTTTAGGTTTTCTGATGCTTTAAAATAATTTTCAACATTATAAAAGAAAGTGATCCTCATTGGTAGCTAGATTGCATAAAAGAAATAATTGCATTAGTACAAAATGTTGCTGTACTGCTCTAAAAGCGTAACTATTGCTTATGTTTCAGTGTGGCTCAAACACGCAATTGCTTCATGTCTTTCAAGAAGACTTCATTTTGGGATACAAACCTCATAAGGAAGATGTGGAAGGGAAGGAAACAGAGATATTTTTCCAGCCATCACAAGGTATAGCTTAAAAATAACTAAAATGAATGAAGTAGATACCAAAAATCTTCTTAAAGAATACCGAAGTGTAGCTGGCGTACGCCAGTTTCATTGTAATGACAGTAGAATTCAGTAAGATGCCAGCTTCATGTTGCTCACATGAGCTGTTGCTTACACGGGGATGGTATTAAACAAAGGTATTCTGATTTGCTTGGAGTGAAACAGCTTAGCTTGTATGACAAATTCCATTTTTCAGAATGCTGTATGTTATATAGAAAATGTCCAAGTAGAACAGAAGTCTATTTTCTGCACTGATATATAGTTCGAGGTGATAAGGTGAATATATCTGACTTCCAAGTTAACTACAGTAGAAAGTAGCTGGGGAATTCGGTAGAAGACTTTAAACTTTAAAGCAATAAGGAAGAACGCAGGGAGCTGGAAGAGTCTTTACACTCTAGCAAAATAGTTCTAACTGACCGGGAAGGTAAATGTATCTGATAAATTAGATTTGCCACTAATACTCAGGTTTTCTGTAAGTCTGTCTCTTTTCATAATTCTTCTGTAGCTATGAGCAAACATAATAAAGGTACCCTTTTAATCTTTTTTTTTATAATCAATCAATTTCAAAGAGGAAAACGGGTTTTAGCATCAATTTTTAGAGAGTCTTCTGTTATTGAAAATTATTTACATTGAACGTAAACTTCATGATAGTGATAATATGTTTAAATTACAGGGTATCGTCCACCACCTTTCTCAGAAAAGTTCTACCTAGTAGTAATTGAAAAAGATAGTAACGGCTGCTCTGTTCTTCAGATGTGGCATCTTCATCTCAAATCTGTGCAAGCCTGTTTAGGTGAGTGAGTGACTGTAATTTTCCTAGAGATGGACGTTTCTTTCATGTTATTTAAAATAAAACTTAAAGCTTGGTGGTCTATTTTAAAACAAATTGTATCACCCTGGTCAAGCAGAAGCCAGGAATCTTCAGAATAATTTATCAGTTCAATAGAAGCAGGAAGATTTCTTATAAACATTAGTTGCGTTCTCTACCACTAGCAATATGTTGATAGGGTGAGTAATATACTTAAGCACTGGACTGTTTATTTTAAACTATCAGTATTTCAGAACATTATGAATGCCTGAAAATGAACAGCCACAGTGTGCAATAAGACTAACGCAGCTATAATTCTATTCTGTTTAACTAAAGCACTGCTAAAAAAAATAAATCTCATTATAGGATATTCATGATTTGTCCTAAACAATTTTTTTTAATGCTGGCAATTTTTTTTATATAGCAAAACCAACTCAAGCTACTTCATCAGAGAATAAGCTTAGTGTACCTGAGCAAAAGACTGTAGATTCTTCTCCGGATATATCACCTGGCATAAGTCCCATTCCACGATCTTCATCAATAGCTAATCTTCAGACTGCTAGTAAACTCATTCTGAGCTCCAGACTTGTGTATAGCCAACCTCTGGATCTTCCTGTTGGTGTAGAAGTAATAAGAGCAACTCCTTCAGCAGGTAAATTTAACATTTTTTTCTATCCAGTTGGTCCACTAATATACCTCCTCGTTTATAGGATTTTATCTCCTCAGCATACCACATTCTCTACCGACACAGGGAACACAGGACAAAAAAGGCTCTCTCAAATCTTTGTGTTCACATTGTGTTACCATTTCATAAATGTATGAAGTGCCCACAGGAAAGCTGTTCCTGAAGCTTACTGGTCTACTAGTTGGAAATTTAACTTCTAGTCTTAATTTCATTAATGAATAATTTATACCCACTTGTTCATCTGCCGGAATCTGTTGGGTATATAGTGCTTTTTTTACCTGATGCACTTACACCTTTTTCTACTTGTGTGTCTTTCAACATCTCTCCTGTCTTTATTATTTCCCCATTCCCTCTTAGGTTTCATTTTGGTACACTATATGAACCTAATCTTAACTTCCTTAATCTCATCTGATTAAGGTTTGTATTCCTGCCATTATTCTAACAACCATTCTGTGGATTAGTTCAGTTCCAGCTTATCTACTTTGAATAGTGACCAGAAATGCAGATTATTAATAATGTTCAAGCTGCAAGACTATTCTCAGTCTTAATACATTTGTCCTTACTCAACTCCAAATTAAAAAACAGTAATACCAGGTTGTAACGTTCTCTCTCAATAGTTAGACAGTGTTATGTCTGCCGAATTCATATAGGTATTCTACTTTGTATGACTAGAAGTAAATATGTTTGATCTAACTTCAGGTCACCTGAGCTCTTCATCAATATACCCAGTCTGCCTTGCACCTTATTTGATAGTAACATCGTGTTCAGACAACAGAGTGCGGTTCTGGAGATGCACTGTAGAGACAGACCTAAACAGCAAAAATGGAGAAAGGGAAACATATCACTGGAGAAGATGGCCTTTAATGAACGATGAAGGAGAAGACAACAGCAGTACAGTGAGCATTGAAGGAAGGCCAGTTGCCGTTAGCTGTTCTTACACAGGACGTCTTGCAGTAGCGTACAAACAACCCATACAGCATAATGGGTTTGTTTCCAAAGAATTTTCCATGCATGTTTGTATACTTGAATGTGAGTCTACCGGAGGATCAGAATGGGTTTTGGAACAGACAATTCATCTGGATGATTTAGTGAAGGTTGGAAGTGTACTTGATTCAAGGGTCACTGTAGATAGCAATTTGTTTGTTTACAGTAAATCAGATGCTTTTTTAAATAAAGACAAATACCTAGTGCCCAGTATCAAGCATTTGGTGCATTTGGACTGGGTGTCAAAAGAAGATGGTTCACATATATTGACAGTTGGAGTTGGTGCCAACATCTTCATGTACGGAAGACTTTCGGGAATTGTAACAGATCAAACTACCAGCAAGGAGGGAGTAGCTGTCATTACTTTGCCACTAGGTGGTAGCATAAAACAAGGTATAAAGTCAAAGTGGGTGTTGCTTAGGTCAATTGATTTGGTATCGTCTGTGGACGGCACTCCTTCACTGCCTGTTTCCCTGTCCTGGGTGAGAGATGGTATCCTGGTAGTGGGAATGGACTGTGAAATGCATGTTTACGCCCAGTGGAAACACGCTGTCAAGTTTGGTGATGGAGAAAGCGATGTTTTTACTACTGAAGACTCAACAACACAAGATCCACTTAAAACAAGCTTGATAATGAAGAAGACCAGTGTGATTGATGGGGCAGGTATTGTGGATGATGTTTTTGGCACTCCAACTGTAATTCAGGATGGTGGCCTTTTTGAAGCGGCTCATGTTCTTTCACCTACTTTACCCCAGTATCATCCAACCCAATTGTTAGAACTTATGGATCTGGGTAAAGTTCGCCGAGCCAAAGCCATTCTATCACATTTAGTTAAATGTATTGCAGGAGAAGTTGCAATAGTTAAAGACACGGAAGCTGGAGAGGGAACCGGTCCTAAACGCCATCTTTCTCGTACCATTAGTGTAAGTGGTAGTACTGCAAAGGATACCATCACAGCTGGAAAAGATGGTACTCGAGACTACACGGAGATAGACTCCATTCCGCCACTGCCACTCTATGCGTTGCTTGCTGCAGATCAAGATGCCACTTACGTTTCTGAAGAAACTTCTAAAATACCTCAGGCCTCTGAAGATCATGCTAAGAGAAAAACAGAGGATCAGTACTCAGATCTATTCCAGATTCAGCCTGTTACAACTGAAGACTTCATTGATTTTGAGCCTGAAAAGAGGGAGAGTAAATCCAAAGTTATTAATCTGTCACAGTATGGTCCAACTTACTTTGGCCGAGAACATGCTAGTGTCCTTTCAAGCCACCTGATGCACTCAAGTCTACCAGGCCTCACTCGACTGGAGCAAATGTTCCTTGTAGCTTTGGCAGACACTGTGGCCACGACAAGCACCGAACTAGACGAGAACAGAGACAAGAATTACTCAGGTTAGTAAATGACATATTATTGAATTAACATTATTCTCAGCAAAGGTAAACTTAGTCCTTGGGGGTAACAAGGCTGAGAGCTAGCATCAGTTATTCAGATTAGATACAGTAAGAAAGAAAAATAGTTAAATATAGATCTCTAATTTTATTTCATACATAATAATTTGTAGTTTGGGTTCTCAGCAAGTTTAGAAACACATTCCTTGCACATATATCGCTCAGATATATAATAAATTGTATATATGCCTCTTGAAGTCATCTGCATGTTCCAAAGTCAGTATTTCTGATTTTACAGGAAGAGATACCTTAGATGAATGTGGTTTACGGTATTTGTTGGCTATGCGCTTGCACACCTGCCTTCTGACATCACTCCCACCTCTGTATCGAGTTCAGCTGCTTCACCAAGGTAATTCTTAGAGCGAAGTACCGCTTTCATGGGATCCACTTGACCTGACAGGATCTGGTTATGGTTGATTTTGTAACATGATGTTTCTATTTTCTGCATATCATTTTAGTTTATAGCTATTCTGTTAAGGCCATTGTCTTGCCAAGGCTTAGTATAGACTTCCCCATGCGCACTGCTGAATAGCAAAAACTGTGTAGTTACAGAACAGAATATTCTGCCCCATTCGGTTTGAGGCATGAATAAGTTCCCCAACCAGGTCACGTACGGATTGTATATGTATTTCTTTGTTTCTGCTGGGGGAAAGAAGATATTGCTTTACATGAGCATGGCTTTATCTTCGCTTAAAGATTGTTCTATGACTTTCATCACAGCAGGTTTTTTCACTTGCTCAATCTGGGTAAATGCTGTCATGGAATGCAGGAAAGGAAAGAGTTACCACCTGAACAGCAGCCAGAACAGCACACAGAAAGGTTTCTGGCCCAGAAGGGGTCTGCCTCTGCGAAAACAGAGTATTTTTCCTTGTCGTTCACCGTATAACTCTAGTACATATATGAATGGGGTACTGGAAAATTATGGAAGAAGCACTGAGGAGAGATTGGAGGAGTGAGGACATCCCTAGTGAGGAGATCTCTCTTACATCTACTTAACTATTGGGTTGGAGATCCCACCTTGCATCTCTGACATATTCTATTTGCTTATTAACAAGTCTTAATGTTGTGAGTTTTATTATCTTATGTTACTGTTTAGGTCTATCTACTTGTCATTTTGCATGGGCTTTTCATTCTGAGGCGGAGGAGGAGTTGATCAATATGATTCCTGCTATCCAGAAGGGAGACCCACAGTGGTCCGAGTTAAGAGCTATGGGTATTGGCTGGTGGGTCAGGAATATCAACACACTCCGAAGGTGCATTGAGAAGGTACTTTTTATTGCTTACAGATTATAGTTAGGTGCTATTAGCTATGCCATAACAGATACACATGGTGACTTGTATAGAGCAGATGCCTTTGTGCTCCAGCCTAGCCAGGAGACTGCATGACTAGGTTTTTCTGTGCCAACGGAAGTTGGCAGTCCTGGCTTACAAATTTCATTATTAAATAGTATGATATAATACAGCTGATCTAGGGAAAAGCCATTTCTGAAGTACCTAGTTACACACACACACATATTTTACAGTATGTTAAAGATCATATCGAGTACTCTATTTTATGGAGAATCTTGATTTCAGATACATGAGACGTGTATCTCAAAACAGGAAATTATACTTTGAGTTCCATAGTGAGTTTCATTTAAGAAATAAGTATATCTAAAAACATGAGTCAATAGAAGTATATAAAGGAGTTTTTTTGCAATTTCTGTGTTTTTTATAATGGAGTACAATGAACATAAAAGATTTAACTGCAGGTAAATGCAGGTTTTCCTCTTCTGAAGAGTCACAAAATTACTTTTTTAAAAGAATTATGCGTCTATATTATATAAAACCAAAATAACATCAAATGTCATTTGCATGCAGAGTTTTCCTTTGGGATGTCTAATAATGGATAAAATGCAATGTATTTTCGAAATAAAGTGTTTCCCATAGCTACCAATGAGATTTATATCCATACTTTAATAAGAATTTCAGCTTTCTGGTAACTTGAAGTTTGAAGGATTTGAACAATGACTAGCCTTTGCTTTGCATTACAATGAATAATGCAATCTCTGAAATGTCTGTGGAACAGGAGCACTGACTACTCTACTGAATTTCCAAGTCATCTGTTGTGAAAATACATTTTGAAAAGTTACAGGATACTCAGAGAATCCCGGAGCAAAACTTAATTATCCTAATATTCAGATCAAATGCAATTACATCTCCGAGTCTTATACATAAAACAGCGTTCATTAAGGAAATACTTGTATTAGATTAACATAAATAATGGATTGTAAGAGGAATTTCACCTAATAGTATGAGGTTTCGTAACACAAAGAAAGGATTTTTATTTGGACGTTTGTAGTGTCCCACTGTGGTTGACAGGAGTTAGTATCTGCAGTAGTGCTGGTTTTTCTGACTCTTTAGAATATTTACAGCGTAGTGAGAGCTGTCACGTATGAATAAAACATGCTGACAGAAATTACTGTTGCTTTGTAGAAATAATACAATCACTAGACTATTTTCCCTGACAGACAACATATGTTATTTAGCTAAAAGCAGCCTTTATATTTTCAGTAATAAAAGTAGATCTTGTTAACTACAGGTTGCAAAAGCTTCATTCCAGAGGAACAACGATGCCTTAGATGCTGCACTTTTTTACCTTGCTATGAAGAAAAAGGCAGTGGTTTGGGGTCTGTTCAGGTGAGTTCTGCTAACTGAAAGTTTGATTAAATCTTAACGGAACCAGGAATGCAAAGCAGAGCTTGTTGAAGATTAGTTTAATTTAAAGAGATGTCATTCAAGCGATTGCACGCTAAGGGTCTATAATAAGTAGCTGTATGCATTGCATTTTTCTGCAGGTCCCAGCACGATGAAAAGATGACTGCCTTTTTCAGCCACAACTTCACGGAAGATAGATGGCGCAAAGCTGCTTTAAAAAACGCTTTCGCTTTGTTGGGAAAACAACGCTTTGAACAATCAGCTGCATTTTTCTTGCTAGCAGGTTCACTGAAAGACGCTATAGAGGTATCCACTTTTGAGAAATGTTCAGTTTCTAATTTGACCTGCGTAACCTAATCCTTGCAAGCTGTTCTCTGCTGATGTTTTCACAAATTGTGGCAGCACAAATGGTATGTCCACACATGACCCCCTTGTGCCCTGCAGACATATCATTTACCTCTGTGCTACTGTGAAAAGCAGCTTGGAAGCTGATCCAAAGGCCAGAATAATTGTTCAGATACACCAGTCCGCAGTGGAAGCACTCTTGGGAATACCAGTCATGACCCTTCTGGCAAAACTTTCTGTTTGATCAGCACAGTTAAGTCGTAGCACTCTGTTTAGCCTCCAGCTATTCTGCATGACCTATTGATACAACATTAAGTAAAAACAAAGAATCAGAGTTCTCTCCTGGAGCATCCCTAGGATCCCTTTTTAGTGGAGCTGTGATGTTGCCTGCCACAAGGGAAGTGAGAGCTGTAAGAAGGTTCATAATCTAGGCAATTCCTCTCAGGAGAGAAGAGGTATTAGAGAACCTTTAAGCTATCCTGACTATTTATGTGCAGTATGTTTGTCTTTACTTGAGAACATAAAGAATTTTCATCAGCAATCTAATTCTGCAGATCAGACAATATGAATGATATGTATTAATAATAAAGCCAGTCTATTCTATGTAGAATATGTTTATTCTAAGTAGAATAAAAATAGACATCTTTACTTCTGCCATATTAATTTTTGACATGCTGATGTACTGCTGTGCATATCATAATTCCTGAAATAAAGTACACCACTTTCCAAAAGACAGAAGAAAATACATTACTTAGATATATATCACCACATTTTTGACCCAAAGAAGAATATATACTTTAAAGACAGATATGATGAGGAAAAAATTACCTGTTCTGTAAACGTACATTGCTATTCACTTCACTGTTACTTTAAAGAACAACCTTTCCCTCATAAAGCAACCTTTTCCCCTCTTCTCTACTTGTAGGTGTGCCTTGAGAAAATGGAAGACATCCAGTTGGCTATGGTTATTGCTCGTTTATATGAATCAGAGTTTGAAACCTCTGTCACATACACCTCCATTCTTTATGAAAAGATTTTGGGGTGCCATAAGGATGGAGCTGGGTTCAGCTGTACTAAGCTGCATTCTGATCCATTTCTGAGAAGCATTGCCTACTGGATAATGAAAGATTACACTAGAGCACTGGACACACTACTGGAACAAACACCTAAAGATGATGATGAAAACCCAGGTAGGGGAAAAACATTGGTCTGGTGGGACAAACTTTCCAAGACAAAGTAGAGAAGGAGAAATACTTTCTGTGTACGTATGCAGTCCCTTCTCCTGAATTACCATTATGCTTAAATCGTTAGTTGGTTTACATACCGGCCTGCTCAATTGCTGCTACTTTAAAAAAAAGTTTTTTTAACTAATATCTTCCAGGGATTTGTTTCCACCACCCCCCCTCCCCAGTACTGAACTTAGTTCTGCTGTCAGAGAAGCTCAGGGGGCTGCCTTTGTTGGGTCCTTCCCTGCAGTACCTCTCTGCTACTGAATGCTGGCTAGTCTTTGCTCCAGGGGACTCCAGCTCTCATCTGTGCTTCTGGGAACGAGCAGTGTTCAGCACTGTTCTAGCAGGATTTCCTCTCCTGTCTCTTCTGAGATCAATGTTAAGTGGCAGGTGGCATGTTTCTTCCCTTCAGGAAGTCTCTACCTGGGTGATCATCTCAGCTTTTTTAGGCTTAGCTGAGTGGAATTTAACAGCAAGGCAAATGAGTGATTTTGGTATCTTTCTGCTCATCCAGCTCATACCTTTAATTTTTTTTCTGGGGACTAAGTAATTCTTTAATTTTGTTTTGGCAACTAGACCTAAAACTGTCTTTGTTTTCATGTTTTGACAAATCTGTGTAATGCAGGAATACTGCAAAACAGAATAATTCTATTTTAAAGCCATTTTCAATAGATGTCATTATCTGTTTAATTCCTTAGTTATCGTCAAGTCGTGCAATCCTGTGGTATTCAGTTTTTACAATTATCTTCGGACCCATCCTTTGCTTATCCGAAGATACTTCAGCTCACCAGAAGGGACTTTGGCCACCTTAGGCCTAAAAACTGAGAAAAGCTTTGTTGATAAAATTAATCTTATAGAAAGAAAATTATTCTTCACTACCGCAAACGCTCATTTTAAAGTGGGCTGCCCTGTACTAGCTCTTGAAGTCCTTTCCAAAATTCCAAAAGTAAGAAAAAAGTCTACCTTAGCTGGAGAGAAGGATTCATCTAGTCCTCCAATACAGGCTGGTGTCTCAGATTTCAAAGCCCTAGGAGATGGTGCTGGAAGTGGTGATGTAGACTGGTCAAAGCCCATTTCAGCTTCCTTTGCTTTGGAGAATACTGTTCAGTCTTCAGCACAGTTTGACTGGAGTCAACCAGCAGTAAAATTTGATGATGAGCCCCTTACTCTTGATTGGGGTGAAGACAAAAATGGGTCAGACGAAGAGGACAAGGATGTTGGTATAATGATGAAAAACTCAAAATCTGATTCTAAGAATGGAGATGGTGATGAGAAAACCTCAGATACCAACATCCCACAAACACCACATGGGGAGGTTTCTGATGCAGGAGACACTGAGGTTGATGTTATTGCTGAACAGCTGAAGTTCAGAGCCTGTTTGAAGATCCTTATGACTGAACTGAGGACTTTGGCTACAGGTTACGAAGTAGACGGAGGAAAGCTCAGATTTCAGCTGTACAACTGGCTTGAAAAAGAGATTGCTGCTATGCATGAAATATGCAACCATGACGCAGGGGGCAAAGACTATTGTAAAACAAACACCAAAGTAAATGGGGATCTACTTGATCATGATGATATTATGGATAAGCCAGACATTGGTTCGTATGAACGGCACCAGATAGAAAGACGTAGGTTACAAGCAAAACGAGAACATGCTGAAAGACGGAAGTGGTGGCTGCAGAAGAACCAAGCTCTTCTAAGAGTTTTTCTAAGTTACTGTAGTCTTCATGGGGCCCAAGGTGGTGGTTTAGCCTCTGTAAGAATGGAGCTGAAGTTCTTGCTGCAAGAGTCACAGCAGGTAAAATAAAATCAACTAATTTCTATTCACAAGTGAACATTTCTGGACGGTCAGGTTTGTCAAATGCTTTAAGTTCGTGTCTAAATAGATGATTCTTTTGTTCTCCAAGTCTAAAGGTCCAGACCATTATGATGTTGTAGGAGAAAGAATTTGGTCTTTAACTGTGCTGCTTTTCCACATCCTGATTATTTGGTGCTTAAGAATCTGTTGTGTTATATTGAAGATTAGGCTACCTGTGATTATGGAATATAAATGTTGCTGTTTATATCATAGCAGCAGCATTACGTGTGTGTTCCAATGAAAGTATAATTTTGATCACAATATACTGGGTACCTGTATAACAGACTAAATTCAGAGTTGCTGAAATATGACAAAATGTCATTCTGAACACTTCTGCAAATGATGCAAGGGAGCTACAAGGAGTGGGATCTTAACTACAAGGCTCAACAAGTAATACCAAGTGAGACAGGGTAGTGCTCCCTTTTACTATATTATGGCATTTTCTACACTTACGTCATCCAAAAAGAGGTATTTTGTAGCAAATGTTAATGAGCTACAGCAGATAACCTGATACTGGGCAAGCCATTGAACTTGTTCTAGCCCTAGATTTCTCACATTTCAAATAGGAGCAGTAGACAGCTGTTTTGGTGGCACTAGGCTTAGCACATACTTTTAAGAATTTAAAAAAACCAAACAAACCTGTTTGTTTCCACTTGAGAAACTCAGATTAGTGCAAATTTTACTTTTGTTATTAAACTCAGACCCGTGAGTATTATGTAGCTTATGCTACTGCAAGTGCAATTTTAGTTAGTGTTTCTTAATAGACAATCTTAGTAGACTATCCTAACATCCGAATGAACTGCATAAAAATGTTCTTCCTGCACTAAATCAAAAAGTGTTCCAGCAAACTTGGCTATCAGGTCTGATCCATGTTATTACAGTAAATAAGAACTTCCTTTTGATATCATTCACAGTAAAATCTCATCTGTACTGACCAGACAGCAGAAAAGGATAAATAACCCTGGAAAAACACTTACAATGTAAAATTATCTTTTTTTCTTCTCAAAGCAATAATTTTAAATACAGTCTTTTTATTTACACAGGAAACTACTGTAAAACAACTTCAGTCTCCGCTGCCATTACCCACAACACTCCCGTTGCTTTCCGCAAGCATAGCATCCACAAAAACTGTGATAGCTAATCCTGTGCTGTACTTGAACAACCACATCCACGATATTCTTTACACTATTGTGCAGATGAAATCACCACCACACCCTAATGTGGAAGATGTCAAGGTAATGAAAAGCTTTCGGGATATGCTAAATGATTTTCATACAATGGGGAGTGAGCATGCAAAAACTGAAATGTGATGTTTGAGTTAACTGTCAACACTTACCTTTTCACAATACCAACCTTCTCCCTCAAGTCTGGCAAACTCACAGCGGTAGTTAACCACTTGCTTTCTGACATCTTTTTAAATCCAGTTAGTTCCCTTTCCAAATTCTTTGATTCTCAGCAAACCATTCTGAATGTTGTGAATGTTCACTAAAACACTGAATTCTTGGCTCTTAAAACAACATAATCATGTAAGTTCACTAATTATTATCATTCTGGTCAAATCCTGTAGGGAGATGAATGAAAGTAGAGATGGGAGGCTGCAAGTTATATTATAATCTTCTGTTAATATAGATATAAATCTTTAGCTCAATTTTCCTCAAGTGTACTGTTTGTTAGGGAATTGTGGTGAATTACTTTATCTGACTCCCTACTCAGGGGTGAATAAATTCTGTTCAGATTCAGTAAGTAGAGGGGGGGAAAAGCCAGAGCCTGAGGCTGTAACACAGTTAATTAAGAAGCTAAATCATTATTTTGTACATTTAGATCGGTATTCATAATCCTGCATTATGCTACAGTAAGCATCTTTCTTACTCTAAAAACTCATTGTTCACATGCATTTTCTTTTAAAAGAGATTTCAGAAAGAGCTGACTCCTCTTAACTGCAGAACAACTATTTAGATAATTCGTAATCTAATGTCTAGCATTTGTTTAAATGGAAAGATGGTAGGAAAAGATGGAAATTAACACAGTGTGGGTGTAAAAAAGTTTACATTTTTAACAGTTGGACAATACTATTTTCTTCACGCTGTGGCTTTCAAGAAATCCCTCCATGTCTTCTGTTTAAGAACTGGAGTGTTTCTGTTGTTTTGGGAGACAATAATGGAGTATTATTCTTGTTACTCCTGGAGACTTCTGAAAATTTATAAGCACGTAACTGAGGTAAAGAGAGATAATAGATAAAACAATCATACAATGATTACACAAACATTTGTATTTTATGCACACTGAGCAAGTGTTACTACATTGAACTGCGGCTTCCAGGAACCATTCTATCAAATTCATTATCGTAACAGGACATACTTAATCACTCCTTCAGTATATACTCATTTCTTGTAGCAGTTCTCTGTAATGGAATAAAGTTAATTATCCTAACATAATTAGAAGGTTTTGACTGCAATCAAAGAAATGACTTTGAACAAGCAGCTGTGGTTTTCAGAGTACTGTGCTGTAAACTGACGGTTACCATTTCCTGCACTTGGTTTGAAACTAGGACACGTCCGCCCAACGCATTTCCAGGGCTGTTTAGAAAGACCTGTAGTTCACTCCCCCGTGTGTGTAACTTGTGTGTCGCTCATTGGCTCTTTGTGTTTTAGGTGTACACACTGCACTCTTTAGCAGCTTCACTTTCTGCATCCATTTATCAAGCGCTATGTGACAGCCACAGTTACAGGTAAAAACGGACATTTTCTTACAGGTCTGCACTGGGAGTATACTCTGTGTATCCAAAGTGGAAATTCTTCATGCAGGTGCCTTAAAAGGGATTAAATATCTGTGTATGGGTATAGCTATTTACACAGTTTACACGTTGCTTAGCTTTGATATGCCACATGAGTTTTACACAGATATTTTCCAATAAATAATAGGAAAATCTTGTGATGCTTATGAAAAATAATTGAATGCTGTTTTCCACAGCACATTAATTGCTGAACAGGGATGCAGGGGAAGTATTTGAGCCTAACTGAAGTCAGGTTTCAGGCAGTTTATATTCCAAATTGGAAATAGAATAGTGTAAAAAAACATTTTAAAAATTTCTTCAGAGCAAATATATTATAAAAATTTTTGGAAAAGCCTTTTTCATATCTGAAGCTACACACGTAACGTATTCAAATTGGTAATGCCACATGGAAACATTTCCAGTTTTAATTAAAAAATGTATTTTGCATACCATGGAATTATAAAATTCTTGACTTAGTGCTATAGAATTTTAAACGTTGCATTTCCTGATTAAATGAGACACATGTATATATACTATACTTTATTACCAAAACATTCTAAAATCCTTTCTCATCAGAAAAAAATTAATTTGTGTTTAGCAGTCAAACAGAGGCGAATCAGTTTACAGGGATGGTTTATCAAGGACTGCTTTTGAGCGACCGGCGCAGACTGAGGACGGAAAGCATTGAAGAGCATGCAACTCCAAACTCAGCTCCGGCTCAGTGGCCCGGTGAGACAAAATTAAGGTTACTGGATCAGATTCACATTTCAGAATTACTTCATTGTCCTGTAATGTGATGGATGAAATGATGGATGACCAGTGATAGATAAAATCAGCGATGATTTAGTTCTCGAGTTAATGACCTTTAACTTTTTCACATATCAAAACAAAACCACTTCCTATACAGCAAACAACTTGTTTGAAGAGACCACGATCTTTAGGATAAACTCACCAAGTTGATGATTTGTCATCCTAAAATGTTTTCCACCCCTTAGCAAAGCCATTCTGTTAGCTGTTCCTGCAGTAGTGACTTAGGTCTGTGCTTTACTTGGCGTGCCTGTCAAAGCCACTGCTCCCAGTGTATGAGCGTAAATTTAGGATTTTGTGGTCAGCTGTGGAAGCGGTGCAGGAATTTCATAAGCTAGCAAAACTGCCCACAGTATTTGCAGAGAGGTGCAATGCAGAAGTCCCTGAGCCAAGAATGCTGTTTTAAATTTTGATCTTTTTGATTTTAAGAAAAATATTAATAGTATGTTTCATCTGAATAAAAGTGGTGGCTATTAGTATGTGTTTAACAGAAAACGTAGAGCTGAAACACTTCCTTTTTTTCCTTTTGTACTCCTACTCATTTAATGTGGAACTTTTCCTCTTTTCTCTATGCAGGTGTGAGTTCACTTATAAATCTCCTGAGTTCAGCTCAGGATGAAGATCAACCAAAGTTAAACATCCTCCTCTGTGAAGCTGTTGTAGCTGTCTACCTAAGCCTCCTTATACACGCCCTTGCAACCAATTCGTGTAATGAATTATTTCGACTAGCAGCCCATCCTTTGAACAGCCGAATGTGGGCTGCTGTTTTTGGCGGAGGAGTGAAACTTCTTGTAAAGCCTCGAAGGCAGTCAGAAAACATTCCAGGTGCTTTGTTCTCTAAAGGTCGTACTCATAATTTGCATATTATGTCTTTTAGTAACCTACTAGGAGAGATTTCCTTCCTTTTAAAAACAATCAAGCAGCAGAATTTTAAGTATCTACTGGCAAGATCAATTAGAAACAGAAAAAATATTAGCCTTGCTGTTATCCTCTGTGATGGCATCCAGCACATTTTGAATTTGCTATTAAAACTGTACCGTTACTATATTACTAATATTACCAATAGATACATATTTATAAGAGTTCTCAGGACTTTTGGTCATTATTTTTAGTGAAAAAATGGATGGTATAAATCCGTGTTAATACCTATGTTTTTCTGTACGTGAGAGAGGAATGTTACTGTTTAATGACTGCAGTAACTCAGAAACAGTATTCCTGAAACCAATTCCTCTTGCAAGGTATGATTTCCCCTTGCACAAAACCACAGAGAGGAAATACCAGCTTCATCTCTCAGAAAAATAGTTCATGCATAATTAAGCTCCAGCAAAATCCAGAATTTTTCAGACAGGTGAGCATGTCTTAATACACCTCAGGGAGAGGAGCAGAAGTGGAGGTTGAATAGAGGCGCAGCAGGCAAACGCAGCCACTTGTCACGCATTCCACACTGCAACAATTCTGAAAATCACGTCACACAGACTTTCAGAACAATGACAGGCTTGAAACTTATGCAAAATCCCGATGTTTCATCTCTGAAATACAAAACAAAACCGTAAGGAGGCAATGCCCAGCAGACAGCTGTCATTCATGGAATAACGTAAACTCAGGCAGGACAGGTATTGTCACAAGGTGTTCATGTGAGCAACTTACATAAAGGCACGTCTTCATTTGAGATGTATTCTGTTTTCCTTTAACCCACAAGCTGCTACAGCTTCTGATGTTTCAGAGGATGGCAACGAAGGTTTGTAAAAACTTGCAGCGTAGATGAATGTTAGTAGTGGCTTTTTTAAACAAAACTACACAAACATCCTTTAAAATATCTAGCTCCTTTGTAATAAAGTAAGTGTGATCTTCAATGTGCCTGGCCAATAACACTTTGAAAAACAAATTTCACGTTAATAGATAACTATTGAGACATTTTAAATCATAACATTTTTGTCAAAAACCTGTCTCTTCAAATTTTCTTTGCTATCTTTAAGAGTTTCTTGCATTGTATTTTGAATAACTGCTGCTATTTATGCGATTTATAGTTCTGTGAAAGTTTTTATATTACTTCTATTTCTCAAGAAAATTTCATTTCTTGAGAAATTTTCCAGCTAAAAGCCTTTTATTTAAAAGCTACATCTCTTAAGAACGTAATCCAGATAATAAAAATTATTCTCAAGATACAGCCAATGTATAAATGCGTTACCGAATTTATGATAACCGAACTTTTTGTATGATTACACTTACTTTATTTAGGCTAGCTTTGATTTCCGAATCCATAGAAAGTAGTACCAGTAACAATGGTTTTAGTGCTTCAGTTATAAAATACAGCCGTTTCTAAAACTGCCATGTTAATCGGAGTTTTTCAAATTACCTGAATTTAGCACCACCTCTTCCATCAGAAGAAATGGATAAACATCGCCGTCGGTTTAACATGAGAATGCTCGTGCCAGGAAGACCAGTAAAAGACAGCAACGTACCGCCACCAGTCCCTGCAGAAAGACCTTCTTACAAAGAAAAGTTCATCCCTCCAGAACTCAGCATGTGGGACTACTTCATGGCAAAGGTAATTTATAATGGAAAATACAAGTTACAGTTCATAAAAGCATATTTCTTCTCTGTCAGGAGACAAAAATAACGAGGAAATTTTGAGTGCTCTTCATAGTAGGCTGCAGAATATTATCCTGATAATAAAAGATGAAGAGACTACAAATCTATTAATTAACTTTCAAAATATGTCTCTTGCCAATAATAGAGATTAACACTTTTCTCTTGGATTTTGTTTATGTTTTAGGAAACCTATTGATAGGTTCAGTTGCTGTCATTTAAACTCGTGTGACAGTGACAATTAAAGTAAGAGCTGAGAGATCAGAAAATTGCTTTTATAGTAATTTTTATTTTGCGTTGCAGCCATTTCTCCCTTTATCAGACAGCGGTGTTATATATGATTCTGATGAAAGCATTCACAGTGATGAAGAGGAGGATGATGCTTTCCTCTCTGATGTACAGATCCAGGAACACAAAGATGCCAATTCTTACAGGTTAGCAGACATTGCCACTATTTTAGAATAATTATGTCACGTGCTCACCTTTGCTTCCAAATTAAAGGAAATACAGGACCTCTGCACCACCCAGGTAAGGCAGATGGTTTTAGTACTGTGGATAGACTTACCTGCGGCAATAGGATTACAGAAGTGACAAATTCTCATCATGGTAAGAGTTCCCCATTTACTCTCCTAAAAAAAACCCCACTGGATTAGGAAGTCAAAGCTGCGTGGTTTGCATTTTTAGGGGAAGAGAAAAAAACAAAAAATCTTTTTTAAGACACAAAGAACATAAGGTCCCACAATGCCAGCTTTAGAATGATGTTCAAGCAGTATAATAATGGCTTTTTCATGCACTCTTCAAGCCTCTTACTAGCCCTGACAGCTATCCTGTGTAGGACTTGTACCTTCAACACCTGTGAGACTCAGCCGGAAAGCTGCTGCCGCGAGTGCCACGCTCAAGTAATGGCTCCTTTGTATTCCTCGTGATCTCATGGAGAACGTCAGGAGGTGTTTCAGGGGCATGTACCTATTTCTCAGTCTTGCAGAGGCTCACACTTGCACACTCTTTTATCTGGGGGAAGACTACAATAATCTGGGGTTTACGAAAGAGAGAAGGGGATACATCTGTGACAGCAGGGTGCCCTCAGACACCTTTATGTTGCAGAGCTGCTACAGAAACAGCTGGCTTTGTGTGTCTGGTGAACTTCAGGGAACAATCTACACTGGCTTTCTAATCTGTGCATTTGGTAGAAGGCAAAAAATATTCTGCAAATACCTGTTAATGTAATACTATTTTAACACAACTAAATCTATTTTTATACAGCTGGGCTCTTCTGCATCTGACAATGGTAAAATTAGTTCTGCACAACGTTAAGAACTTCTTTCCAATTGCTGGTCTGGAATTCACTGGTATGTTAAATTCTACTTCATATTTTAGTTTTCTATGTAAGTGGCTTTCTGTTGGACTTTGCTTTCTAATTTTCATATTTAAATAATACATTAGTTTTTACAATTGCCAACAAGTATATTTCCTTTCAAGATTTTTATTTTTTGGATGGTTGTATTATTCTAGTTTTTTATACACACTGTAACTTTGGTTTTTTCTCTAAGCCTGACTTTAATAACGTTTCTGTTTAGATCTGCCTGTAACATCACCATTGGGAATTGCTGTAATAAAAAATTTGGAACACTGGGAACAGATTCTTCAAGATCGAATGGACCAGTTTGAAGGCCCACCACCAAACTACATCAACACTTACCCTAGCGACCTTGGCGCAGGTGCAGGACCAGCTATTCTCCGCAATAAAGCCATGATTGAACCAGAAAACACGCCATTCAAGTAAGTCATTTTTTTCCTAGCAAACATACATTCTTTGATCATAGAAACACTAAAGAGTGTTTTCACCTAAACAGCCAAATAAATGCAAGTTGGCTGGATCTTGGTTCTAGCCAGTGCTTTACAGAAACCATTTTCCCACATCCCTTTGTTCTTTCTTATGCAGCTGTCTCCTGCAAATTTTCTTCAAATTGGAATTTCCTCTAAAATCATTCAGAATCTTTCTTTAGATTTATTTTTTTGTCCCCCTTTGATTACATTGAAACATTTTCCTTTTTTTTTTTTTTCTTTTTTGTCCCGTCTTCTCTTTTATCCAGATCAAAGGATTATTCAGCTCTTCCAGCAAAAAGGCTCTGGCATTTTCTTGTGAAGCAAGAACTTCTTCAGGAGACTTTCATAAGATACATATTCACAAAGAAAAGAAAGCAAAGTGAGGTACCCAAAGGATGTAACTTTTTTTTTTTAAATAAAGTTCAATTATAACTGTTCCTTAGTCCCTTCAATATTTCTTTTAATTTTTCTTTCCATTTTTCCCTCAGCATTTCAGTTTTCTTTCTTTCATTTAACAGTGTTGTAATTTTTTTTTTAAATCAACACAACTGTCGTGTTGTTTATTGAAATACCAACTGAACTGACTATTTTTAGACAGCACATAGTCGCCTTACCTTTATGCATTTGAATATTGTCCTAATAAGGAAACAAAACGTTTATGATAATGGTAACAAGTAAATAGATGAGTATTCATGTAATATTTTTTCCAAGTCATATTGAAAATGAAATTTAAATGAGCTATTACTTTGTGTATATGTATATATGCATGAGTAATATATACATATAAAAGTAATATTATATAGGAATATATAATATGGGGCTTTACGAATTCTATCAGTTACAACTGTAATGAGTTCCTAACTGAGAAACCAACACATAAGTACCATGGGAAATAAGTATCCTATTTAGTATCTTTAAGCATTCCTGTAAGTATGGAGTTTGTGTGTGTATTACTCCTCCGTTTATTTACTCTATCATACATTCTGTGTTCATTTAGGAGGCTCTGCATTTTAAGTGAGTTTGTTTAGCTTCCTGTCTTAGTTTCTGTGCCTTTTATAAAAACTTAAAAATACATTTGTCATCATTTACTGACAGAGTGGCCTTTAAAATCTAGTTTGGAATGTTTCATTCTTTTTTTATATTTGTTTGTGCATGTGTTTTGTGTTTGTGACTGTGTGATGTTATGTAGTCTGTAGAAGATCGTGTGGAGCAGGTCAAACAAAACTGCGTAGCAGAAGATCACAAAAACAAGGTAGTATCCCTTCTCCCAAACCTCTAGCACATTCTTAAAAGTTCTGTGGAACTGGCTTTTTTTTTTCTCTAATGTGACTAACAGAAGCTATGTGTTCTGTGTAGTCTGTGTGGCAGGCTTTTAATCGGTGAATTAACTTTGGACGTCCTGAAAATTGGGATGAGTGAGCACCTTGTAGAGTTGCACACACAACTTTGTGTTTCTTACACTCAACTGTAACTTTCGGCTTCTAGAACACCAAAGAGTATGAGCAATCTAAAGTTTAGCTTCCCAAATAATGCTGAGGCCACTGAACTTTTCTTGCATGACTTTTGTACAGATTTTTGCAGTCTGAATGTACTGCTACAAAATGGATTTTCATGCTAATTGAAATTTCTCATAAATGTTTTGTAGGTTGAAGCAGATCTTGGCTACCCTGGAGGAAAAGCAAAAATCATTCACAAAGAATCAGATATGATAATGGCATTTGCAGTTAATAAGGTAAGCCTCAAATACTACAATAAGTGTAATAAAAATAGCTTAATTATAGTTAGTATAAATTTTCTATTTGTGCTACGTAGGCAAACAACAATGAAATTGTTTTGGCATCTACACATGATGTTCAAGAACTGGATATTTCAGCTCTACTGGCTGCTCAGTCATTTATATGGATTGGGGAAGAATATGACAGAGAGTCTAAAAGGTAGGATTATTTCTTTGTGGTTACAGAGTATTGCTTTACTGTGAGGCTGCATGTGTAACACCCGAGTAAGTGCAAGTGTGAGAGTTAATTACTCTTCAGTAGGTTTCACACTGCTTTACAAGGAGTGAGGGAAGGCAAAAGAATAATTTGTTTTACGTGTGGAGAAATGAAGGTTTTGAGCGGGTTGAGTATTTTGGGTATGTCTGCACTGCCCAGTGAAGTAAAATCCCACAGTGCATAAGCTAAGAATGGAGGTCAGCCTTAGAAACACTGCAGTCACGTCGCTGCAGTGTGGAGGTTAGTTGTGGTAGCTGGTGGTTGTATAATGCAACTTCCTGAATTAGTCTCCTCCATTATAGTGCTGAGAACTGTGAGTGTATCCGCTGCAGCAGGCACTCATCCGTACCGCACTCCACTGCACAGAGCAGATACACACGTAAACACAGGTCAGGACAATTCCAACAATAATCTTTGCAGGAGAGCTTATATTCTCGACACCAATCTACCACAGTTAGGATCATCTCTTGAGGTTAATCACCAATAGCTTTGGAGCATTTGTACATTGTAAGTGCAGGAATTACCAGTTTATAGTGCCATTATAATCACCTCCTGTCCTCCCTGCCGTTAGGCCGTTGACGGTGAGATAAGCAAGCATTGTTTAAAACGGAACACTGCTGTTCTTCCACAGTTCCGATGATATTGACTTCCGTGGTTCTACCACAACGCTAACTCAGTCATCTGCACCATCTTTTGGAGTAAGTCAGATACAGCCATCTTCATCTATGCCATGGTTAGGCAGTGGTCAAACTAGCACTGGAGCTGGTGTGGTAAGTACTTTCTTGCGTGCAGCTCAGGAGACTGTTAATTTTTTTAGTGTATTATTTAGTAGAGAGACCTAGTGTGCATTAGTCATTATACTGTTAATTCAGTGTTGACATAAAAAGCCTACAATGACCGAGACCTGGCCAGAAAGAAGGCCAAACTAAGCATTTTCTTGTATATTGTGGCATAAAGCTATTGTGACATAGAAAGTAACGGGATAATTAAGTTTTTCTCTTCCGTATGGGAACTTTGATGTAGGACCTGGAGCTTCCTGAGACAAAATAAAACAAACAAAAAAAGCCAACCAAAAGCAGAACAATCCCAAACTTTAAATTCTTGCATTGGGACTAGTATCAAAAGTGTACACATCAGGATGTGCCTAAATTCTTTGTATAGTAGAAGATAATATTAATACTATTTGAACCTTCATGTCTCAAAAAGCTGTCATAAACAAGCTTTAATTCCTGTAGTGCAACTAAACACAATTACATGCAAATGTTAGCTTAACAGGCTTCCTTAACTGGGGGATGCTCGCCATGTACTAGGACAAAACAAAACTGAAGAGTGTGTTTGTGTCTTTTTTCAAAATTATTTTAATTTTTGTTTTGTTTTATATGAAGCTTATTAAAAGAAACCTGAATAACGTCAAGAGAATGGCTTCACATCCAGTCCACCAGTATTGTAAGTGAATCGCTTACTAGAACAGAGCAGCTCATTTTCTATAAAATACCGTAGCATTAATGAACATCCATCTTTTAATCTTAGATCTTACAGGAGCGCAAGATGGTAGCGTTCGAATGTTTGAGTGGACAAGGCCACAGCAGCTGGTATGCTTCCGGCAGGCTGGTAATGCCAGGGTTACAAGAATGTATTTCAATTCCCAGGGCAATAAGGTAAGTACAACGTTTAGGATTTTTTTTTTTTCTTCATTTTTTCATTCATAAGGAAAGACTTGGTTGTGCTGTGACCTCTAAAACCGTTTGAACTGGTGACAAACACCCGTTAAGAGGTACCAGAATGATGGCATAAGCAGTATCACATCATGCATTTTGGCTGCATTTGGAAGATTTGTAACAAAAGTTGACTCATTCTCCTCTCTGTTCTGTCAGCTCCATACTTCCCAGTTGCCTCATTTTTAGACTTTTTGTTCTCCCTATTCTGAAGTATTTCTTCCCATGTGGTGATCTTTTTAAATTAAGCACTTACTTAAAATAAAAAAATGAGCTTACTTATTTTCTGGAAGCAAACTTGTATCAGTCTAGGCACTGGTCTTCCGGAAGAGCTTCGGACTTTACATCCTGGCCAAGATGAACTTTTGACAATGCATTCCCTAGAAGAGAGATAGATACACAGATAGAGATGTGTGTAATACGGCCCCTTAGCTGCAGACTGCAAGCACCTTCCAGTACGGTGGAGAGCAGAGAGAGAATGTAAAACAGCCAGACAGTTTGGCCAGAAACGACTCTGTGAGGTACGAGAGATGCAGAAAACAGCGTGGACAAAGAAACTGGGAGGAATACCCACCTCTTCAGTTTTTCGCGTTGCCCATTGTGTTATTTTAGCAGATCTTGTCTGCATTTTATTGACAAACTATTTTATTTAACTTCATTATAGCTAAAAGCCATCAACAGTGAATTACAGGACTTTGGGCATGACTGTAAGACAGCCATAAACCAGCAAAGGTCAACATTTAGAAATAGCTGGAAATAAAAAGTATCTCCCAGCATATTTATATTCAGGTACCATAAAATCTCATTTGACTTTTTTTTTAATCAGTATTTTGAGTATGTTTTGAGATATTGCAATCTTAACATCACATGGAAATCAATTTTAAGTAAGAAATCAAGATTACTAGTTGTCTTCACTGCTTCACATGAGGTCACTCAGGCAGGACTCATAAAACCTGACTAAAAGGAGAAAATACAAAAAATAATTCTAAATATTTCTGAAAACACTTTGTAAAATGTCTATAGGTATAGAATATATTAATGACATTAATTGTTACGCATTTTGGTTAACATCTGTAACTCGGCCATTTGACCATACATATGGTACAGTCCTTCCGTAACAGTTCTCACCAGTGGCTCCTCTAGGGCATGCTGTCAGTTCCTTACTCCACCAGCACTGCCAAGTAGCGTCGTGGAGTAATGACGCCTCCGTAAGCTTCAGCATTTAACATCAGGATCTGAAGGATAAGTCTCCACGCTTAAAAAGCCTCTATTTCCGGACAAGAGTTCGGTACGTAGGAGAGCGTCGATCATTAAATAATAACTAAACAATGAGCGCTGAACTCACGTGGTGTCTAAACTGCTGTGTACCTGACAGTCCCTGTTGTTGCTATTTAACGTGCAGGTAATGGTTTGGTGGTTCTGCTGGGTTTTTTCCTGAAGTCAGTGTTACTGTCATGACGTAAGCATCCAGTAACCAGCACGTTATGCTAATGAATGCGGTTCATTCCTTGCAGTGTGGTGTGGCTGATGGTGAAGGATTTTTAAGTATTTGGCAAGTAAACCAAACCACCTCAAATCCTAAGCCCTATCTGGTAAGTAAACAGACATTTTTGTTTATAAAGCTAGATCTTTGAGAATTCAGACAGGCGAAGAGCATAAGTTTCACTGAGACAGTTTGGATTTTGCTGGGTTTTAACTGGCATACTTTATCTAAACAACGGTGGAGTTTCAGTGATACATCTTTGGAAAGCTCATTATACAATAACCATAACCTGTGGTGTAATTACAAATACTACTTCAGCGTTACCCTTGACTAAATTAAAAATCAGAGCTGCCAGTAATGACTTTGCAACCCCAAGACTTAGTAAAAATACACTCTTAAATTATTCTCACCGCTTCTGAAACAGTACACGAAGGCTGTGCTTAATTTGAAATCCAGGCTAATGTGATACGCCCTGCTGTGCATTTGTTATAGTTCACTTACCAGAGTATCTTTTTGCTTTATCCTGGATTTTTAATCCATGGCTTCACTCTCTGAGGTTTCAAACTGCATTGCCCGTCAGTTTTTAAACTTTGTTGAAAACACTGTTTGTGTCACACTAGGAGCGACATCAGACTGGATAGTAACATTTGGTGCAGACTGCAGCTGGGAAGATCGCTTCTTTTTTGTTTGTTTTGTCTTTAACAGAGCTGGCAGTGCCACAGTAAAACCACAAGTGACTTCGCGTTCATAACCTCCTCAAGCCTAGTTGCTACGTCGGGACAGTCCAATGATAACAGGTGTGTTTAAAGAAACCCGAAAAAGGAATTTCACCAATGCTACGTACTCATCTCCGTTACCTTGCTAGCCCTTGGGCACCGATGTGTGGGGCACATTTTAAGGCTCAGTGTTCTAAGCTTTGTTACAGGCTGAAATTGCCAGATGGTTTCTTTGAACATCATTCCTTCAGTCACTTGTTTCCCAAATTCAGTTTCTGCGAGGAGTGGTCAAAAATTAACCACTTTCCCCAAGGTGTATTATGAAGGCAGCTAGTTTGGCGTGATGCTGTTGCTTGGGGAGAAACACGTTCAGCAAAGGCAAAATACTTCTTTTTCTCTGAAAATAACAAGTTCTATAATTTCTTGGTACAATATAGCATTAATACGTGTCTTGAAGATAGAAAGTATAGTTTCACTAAGAAACATAAAAGAGCACAGAAAGAATTAAAGCTCTTAACTCCTTGCATATGCTCTCCAATGACTGCGGAGAGTCAAGGGCTCCTTGTTCGGTTCTACCAGGCTTTGACATAAAACGTGATGCTTTTGGAGTCATGTCACTCCATGAATCACTTAGCAACAGGCCATAACGACTTCTTTTCACCCCCTCAGAAACGTGTGCCTCTGGGACACTTTGGTTTCGTCTGGTAACAGTCTTATACATGGTAAGTACGATAGTGAAAATTAAACCTCCACTTGGTATTTGACTAAAGAAACAGAGCACGTGTGTGCACTTGGGGCAAGGGGGAAAATCGGCACTGGAGAACTGGTTTAAATACGCGTTGCAGACTAATGCAGGCACCAGAACTGGTACTGCGCAGTCTCTAGCTTGATATTAATCTGCTCTGTATAGAAAAGTATGACAAAAGAAGGTCATACACAAAGCTGGGTTTGTGACAGTGTTAATCAAGTCTGAAATATCTGAATGCAGCCCTGGGAAAAAAAAAAGTTGACTAATGAAGGCTGCATTATTGAACTCCTTTGTGTATTCAGACTTTCATTTAAACTGACTCTTAGTTAATATAACCAGTACTCTGTTGAAGCTCAGAGGAGAAGACAGCTGGAGGTAGTCAGTAGAAGCCACTCCTGCCTCCCGTCCTAGTCTTTCAGCACTTGGACTGGATTCTTAAAAAGATGTTTGTATCTTTTTGACCAAGTTCAATAACTTCATCTTTTATGTGACAAACTAAAGCAACATTCTATCATGTTGCGCTATGAAAGAAAAAAACCTGGCTCTTAAAACAGCAAATTCAACCATCGTAAACTCCTGCAGACAACTGCAGTACCTCAATAAGCAGTGGGTGCGTTCTGAGACTCATATTCTAAAACAAGCAGACTGCATCGGAGTTCAGCCTCATTTTAAAGAAATTGAGTCAGGGCTCCTATGACAAATAAGTTAAATATAATAATACATATCTAGAATATTTACTTTACCCTTTTAGTTCAGCTATGCTTTTTTTAACTCAGGAATTGTACTTAATATAGCGCATTTCATATTTTCTGATTTTTTTTAATTCAGGTATGTGCCTGTATTCTAAAAAAAAAAAAAGCATATCATGCTTTCTTGTGCATAAGATCTATATGGCTCTTAGGAGAGCAAAAAGCTGTCAGCCAAGGTGACACTACCCATATGAAGGAATGTATCCGTCAAGTAAGAAAATACTCAGATAACAATTTATAGAAGAAATACATTTCAGGATTGAAAGCTACTTACAGTTTCAAATCTATTAAATTCTGGCATCCTTATTCTTCAGCCTTCACTTGCCATGATCACGGTGCCACAGTACTTCAGTATGCACCTAAACATCAACTGCTGATTTCTGGAGGCAGGAAGGGATACATCTGCATCTTTGACATCAGACAGAGACAAACCCTTTACACCTTCCAAGCGCACGAATCGGCTGTGAAGGCCCTCGCACTGGATCCTTCTGAGGACTATTTTGTAACAGGCTCAGCGGAAGGTAACATGAAGGTAAGGTGTCGGAGGGGCTGAGTTAGTCGTATAGCAGCAGTAGCGTATTAAGCTTCGTCGGATCAGTGTGCTGTAAATTGCCAAACAAATGTGGTAACAAAATAAAAACAAACCCCCCAAACGTACATTTGATTGGTAAACATAAGGCATCTCTCTATCATGTAATCTCAAATATACTGATATGCTTCTAAAGCAGGTAGGCTTTGTTCTCCACTAAAAAGATTAAGCAGTCTTTTTAACGTGTGACTGAATTAAGTGGATAAACAAAGTGCATGATTCTGAAATCTTAGCGGTATTTTCTTCTCTCAACAACGTTCTGGCTTTGCTTTTGGAAACTTCTCTTTGTAATGCAGGGGGCGCTCGGTAACTTCAACACTGTGTAAAGTTTCTTTAACACCGGGTTCTGGTTTTCTCTTGATGCTGTAAGCCCCAGACAGCTACTGAGGTGTCATAGTAGTAAGAAACAAAAACAACAAAATAAACCAAAAAAAAACCCCCCAAACCAAACAGAATACAGCCCCTGTTTTAAAGGGCTTATTTTCTGAATACTAAAGGAAGGAAATAAAAGAACATGGTAAAGAGAAGGCGAATAGTCTCTTTCCTTTTAGCTGGGCTATTTAATAGGTGCTTTCTGTGCCTCCACACACTTCACGGCCTGATACTGATGAGGACTCTTGCAGTTTAGGACACAGACAGCTGTGCTTCCACTCTGCAGGCCTATCAATTATGCAGCTCACTTTCTGCAAAGCAGACAGTAGTCATCTTGGATAAAAATGCAACCTGTCCATTTCTGCAGCTTTCATGGGGAGGAAGCTGGGGGGAACTACTGGTCAGGTAACACAGGGCAGCCTCACCCTGCCAAGTAACCAGCTGGTCCACGTTAAAGTAGCCTTATGCTGTCTGGCACTTAATCGGGAGCTTCTCAAGTCTCTTGGACTTGTAAGTTGTGAAGAAATCACCTCTATCTTTGCTGAATAGGATGTAGAACAGCCAGGAATCTGAAATGTTAGGGGAAAAATACAAATCTTGATTTTAATCTCCATTTATCATTCTTTTGATACAGGTGTGGAGACTGACTGGCTACAATTTAATTCATTCATTTAAAAATGAACATGCTAAGCAGTCCATTTTCAGAAATATTGGTGCTGGTGTCACTCAGATCGAAACTCTGCAAGGCAATCGTACCTTCTCCTGTGGAGCAGATGGCACACTGAAAATGAGGGTTCTTCCCAACATTTTCAATGTACCTTCAGGCATTTTTGACATTCTGTAGCGTTATGTGAGCTAATCTTGGTTTTTTATAATGTTCCTTTAAGTAGCTAAAAACACAGGGATAAGGCGCTGTGGGAGGGAAACATTCTGTTTCCTTTCAAAGCAGTTACTGCAGCATTAAGGGGAAAAAGATGAAAAATTACTAGTACAACAGGCCATAAGGATCACCGGGGTGGATGTGCATGTACTGTATTGTAAAAGCAAAGAATTAAACCCAGCACAGTTAGGCGTAGGTGGGGTTATTGCTCAGTAACCCACGGGCTGCATTTAGTAAGTGTATTGTAAAGATTGACAGTTATCAGTCCCTTAACAAGCACTGTGGCTCTACAAGTCCGTAAGCATTTCTGATGTGGTTCTGATTATTTTTATCCCAGTTTTTTCCACTAATTGAAGCATGTGTACAACTCACTGTAAAATAGTTTAGTTTTAATTAAAGGTACACAGTGTAAAAGATTTTTGCAGGAAAGTGTAATGGATGCAAATGCTGTGGAACACGTGCAACCACGAGCGTACTGTGAGACATCCATCATTTTAGGCTGAGACTTTTTTCCATTAGTATTAATACACAGTTGATACTGTAACTTGCACATCAACACATTTTGAAATGCAATGGGTTTTAATTTGCACACTATTTTCTTTCTTTCTGACAGCTCTGTTTTCTATTGGACACCTGCCTTTACTTTAGGAATGTATTGTAAGCACTAAACGTTTGTAGTGAAGACATCCATGACTCTAGTCAGCTTTTAGTTTTGAAATTCACCTGTCCAGAAACTTCTTCATTAAATGTAGCTGTTAAGAGTATTCCAACGGAACGTATAATGCCACATTTCAGATGAATGTCAGGCTTTATGTGGCCAGCTAGTAAATAGTGGATAAAACTGGTAATTAAATTATTACCACGGTATATTGTATAAACTATGCAGAGGTCAATATTGTTTGCTTGTAATATAACTAGCTCCTGTTGTCAGATGTATTTTTCTGTTGTAAACAAAAAATATGTTCTTAAGAGACTGGAACAGGTATCTGCATATTTAAATGTTAACAAACTGTCTTCTTCCTCCAATGAAAATTTTGATGTCTGTGCTGTATTGTAAAATATACCAGAATAAAAAGCACCTTTCTCCAAAGGTGATTTTAAACTGCAGGCTGTGAAGTATGAGAAGTATGAAAGGAGGGAAAAATAAATGTCATTGTTTGGTTTTCTCTTTGTAAGTTAAATAAATTACTTTTATTTCATGGAACCGTCCATTCCAGAACTCTTCCTTATATTTAAACAGATTTAAGTAAACCTCCAGCAGACTGCCTTTCACTTGACCTCAGAGATAAAAAGGATTAGCTGTCTGCGTTTTATTTCCAGCTGTCCGAGAAAAGCGTAAGGTTAAAGAGTATAGTTCTTTGTCTCCAACAAAAGCAGCTGCAATAAACTCAGCCTGCTTCTGTCACTGAGGAAAGAGGCAGAATTTTGCTGGCTCTCCTTCTCCAGCAGGTTGATCCAAATGGTTCAACAATGACCTTCAGACATGGAGCATGATTTAAGATAGGCACATTATCTAGAAATTGTCACATTTGGCTTGAACTGTATTTCCCAAGTATATTGCCAAGCTTTTTTTTAACCAAAAAGTTTACTATATGAGTACCATAATTCAATTTTCAAAAAAACAATGCAGAAAAAAACACCAAATGAAAAACCCACAAGAAAACCTCCTAACTGGAAAAAAGAAAAACCACACCCCGCCAAAGTCAAAAGCAGCCCACAAACACAGCACCGTAGCGCTGGACTCATTACAGGGATAGAGAGAATCCCGGGTATACGCGTTTTAACGTACATGCTAGTTCAGAGTATTAATCACGCTTTTTTCTTTCCCTCTGCATCTCTGTTCTTAGCAGCAAGGCCCGAATCTTGGCCTCAGTAAAACCAGCTGAG
Organism: Buceros rhinoceros silvestris; assembly: GCF_000710305.1. Lineage (NCBI taxonomy): Eukaryota > Metazoa > Chordata > Aves > Bucerotiformes > Bucerotidae > Buceros > Buceros rhinoceros. The sequence goes on from NW_010397107.1 coordinate 49,536, forward strand.
AAGTGTGCTGAGAAGAGAGGATGCAGCCCAGGCCCAGACACCCCACGGAAGCTTAGCTGCAGAGAGGAGTTTCTCCAACACATTTGCCAGATGAGGTTCTGCAGGCAGGTTCCCAAATTAATTGACCCCTTCGATGGTGCGTGGATGTCACATCGGTATTAAACAGCTCCGTGCAGTTCAGGGTTTAAGTGATACTTCGCTTCTGAATACCTGGATGAGGTCCGTGAGCTTCACCGATATACACAGGCAGCTTAGGAATTCAGGTAGAGTCTTTCTGAGAGCGTGATTTTGAATATAGGTGCACAAAGCAACAGTAGGGATTTATTTTTCAATGTTGAATTTAGAACAAAGTTAAAATAAAGTTCCTATTATTTCTCACCTCTAGCTCAAAAATTTGCATATGAATGGGCAAACTCTGAATTAAGATTAACAGCAAATTAAGTCTCTAAGCACTACGATGAAAACACACAATCCTGCTCCAGGTATTTTATTTCTCTAAGAGTAGCAGCAAAAAAAGTATAACCTTCATTTTACGATTTCAATTGTATGAATGAACGTGGGGAAAATTTTTTTTAGAAATATACATTACTATAATTAAGTATCTTTATAAGCAAGTTATAGTGGTATAATTTACAGGGCGGTGAGGGTCAACGAAGAGTCTGAAGCATCACAAGCAATTCAAACACTTGTTAGAAAGGAAATTTTAATAACAAATTTTACTCTTCAATTTTATACCTCATTGCTTTTCTTCCCACGCTTCATTTAGTAAGCACAATGTCATGTATGTTCAATAATATCATTATTCCCATTCTTCTTGCACTTGGGCTGGATTTTGCTTTTGATTATGTAACAGTTCACTGGACTTGTCAAATTCGAAGCTTTCTGCTTTTTAAACAACAGTTTCCATCTCCATTATTTTTATCATTGTATATCTTTGTCCAAAAAAAATTATTCACAGAGAGTAAGTGGAAATTATTAAGTGGAAGTGACAAAGGTATTTGTACACAGTAGTTCATTATTTAGACATTTACTAGACCATAATCACTGACTAGAAAACGATTGCAGATAAGATGGTTGCAACGGGAAGTTATAAATAGTCTCTGCTGAGCACATGACCATGGAATATTCAGGGTACATTAAATATAATTATTGGCTGAATAACAGGGGAAAAACAAAAGCAAGTCTGTGCTGTGTGCCAGCAGCAATACTGAACAGCTATTCTTTTAAAGAGATGAGAATGGCCTATATAATTGAAGTGCGTTTGTACAAAGGCGCCTGATCTCCCTTTTATGCGTGCTCACAGATCACCGACAGGGAACAGAAAATTATACCAAGGGAAGAAACCCCCAGGGTATGTCAGACAGCTTTAAATAATCTATTCGGTCAGACACGGCTCCCATACGTGACACTTTAAACTATATTCATCTGCCAAAATGCACCGGGTATACCATTAAGCTGCCGTTCTCCCACGTGTACAAATTCTTATCTCTTAGACTGTAAGAAAGCATAGCAAGAACAGACTGTGAAGACCGTAAGTCAAACCTTGCATCAATCTGCTTCTCTTTCAGTAAATCAAAAGCAAAACTTACTGTCATATCCTTAGTGTCAGTAACATATATAATGCCACATGCTATGAACGCGTTACCAGCCTTGGACTTAGGATATGTGGTATTGATGTGCCGAATGACTGAAAATGATTCTTCGTCAATATGTGCTACTATTATATTTTCGTCAGTGCTTGAGGCGTATATGATCCAAAGACCCTTCTCATCCACTGCAATGTTGAAATATGTCTTCGAGTTAGAAAAGAGGTAGTTACGACCGTGATACAAGGCATTGTCAATTAGCAGCATGCCCAGCGACGCTTTGTCGAGCCCGAGTCTGAAACGAGAGAAAGCATTCGGTGTGTTGTGTCAAAAATGCATTTTTATACGCACTGGTTGGTTGAATCAACTCAGAGCGCGTTATCACAGACAGAAGCATTGTTGAAAATACTTGAGTTCAAGGACCACTCCGATGTCTTCTAAGATTAACTACTCCACTCAAAGCACCTTCCAAAACACCAGGAGAAAATTCCAAAGTAATAACCAATCTAAAAGGTGCACAAGAGCACGGCCTCACTTTGGTGGGGTTCACTTTATTTAGTCTATGAGCTTTGTTATCACTAGGATGAAAGAAGCCACTAAAAGGAATGGGTATGAGAAAGAATTACATACCAGGTGAAGGCCCAAACTTGTGGAAAATCTGTACAGAAGTTTGCTTTCTGCTAGGTGGGAACTAAAGGGAGAAAATGCGACTGACCAAACTGACATAAATTCTGGGCAGCTTCACCTAGTCTTAGAGTTCCTCTTCTGAAAACAGTTTAGATAATGCACTCATTTGCTCAAGTAAACGTCAAAGGAATAAAATTCTACTTTTGCAGAGCCAAAATTCTGACCTCATGTTGGCCTCCAACGGGACAGCTTGAATGTCTCAGCTCTGATGTACAAAATTGGTTTTATTCCTTGAGATTCCTTAATAGAATGATAACCTGAGGACAGCAGCATTAAGCAGCTAAATTGAGCTTTTTACTAGTTCAAGAGGATAATCAGCTACTATCGAGACACATTTGCAGTTAGCATTTAATCACTGAATAACGCAGTGCTTTAGCGGAGGCAGGGAGTACGCTGTATCCCTTAAAAGCACCTTCTGTAACGAAGCACATTTCATTGTCGGACTCGGAGCCAACCATATAGCTCCATTCCTCAAAGAGAGGAAAACCATTACTCAATACAGGGCTCTGTTACAGTTACAAAAGTTTTCTGAAAAGTCAGGCTTAATGGCAGGAACATTTCAGATCCAGGAATTTAGAATAGAAAGAAAACTACTGGAAGAATCATTTTTCTGTGGAAGAGGCGTTGATAGCATAGACTAGAAAAATCATCCCAAGAAAATAAAAAAGGACTAACTAGAATATCCCTCAGCTTTTTTAAAACTCATGTCTACAGCAGCATGTATGTGCAACTAAAAAAGGCTTCAGGGCTGGGGAAGGTTTCCGAGAAATGTGGGTGTCAACCCAGTTACTCTCGTAGTTGCCTCATACATAAATAAATAACCTCATGCGAGGGCGAGAGCCAGCAGGACAGCCCTTAGCAGGAACAGTCACATGAAATGCACATTTTCTTCAGGACGGTTTTCTATAAAGAGCCAACAAGATAAAAAGCATCTCAAGATTCATTAGAAACATGGAAGCTCTGCAACACAAAACACCATCTTTCTCCTCAGTTCTGTGAAAATCCTGACAGGAGCAGAAAAGTGGGGTTTCATTCCCGCTCACCCAGTCAAGGACAGTCTAGCCTAAAGCTCCACAGTTCAGAAATTCCTTCATTTTCTGGCACCTTGGGGTGAGTGACAAGATAGAGGGTAATGTTTTCATCAACTGCAGGAAACTCAAGCTACAGACACTTTTCTGAACACTAAGATGAATGAAGTCAACCAAAAATAGCAGAAGTGGGAAAGCACGTTATGAAACAAAGGAAGAAGGGATGAAGCTATCATCATGTCAGGGATCTGACCCTCATGAGGAAACCTGCCAAAGGTCAGACCAACCTAGTCCTACCAGCTTTTAAATACGACAGGAAACTCCTTTTAAATATCTTTTCAACATTTGCAAAATGAACCACAGGTCCTCACCGGTTCTTTCCATTAAATCAATACAAAAGCTCCCAAAAGCTTTTCCGCAGCCCCAAATCAAGGATTTCGCTGTCACAGAATTCATAGTGCCTCATTCTATCTGTGTTGAAGATAAATAATCTTAAGAGTGAATACCTGAACAGAAAGGCCATCTCTCAGCAACTTCTTAGAGAGGTTTTGAAAATTCCCACAAACAGCTTGTGTTCATCTGTACATGAAGGTATTTATTTCCCAATCAACAGTACCCCAGCAAAGGTGGGCAACCTCTGTCCTATCACTGTGTATTGCTTAGAGATGGTCTTTTACAGATGGATAAACAAAAAACCCTGAAGATGTTTAAAGGAGGTTGCCAAAAAGTGGGCTTGTATTTGGCAGAATAACTATTACAGCATCCAAGCAGCTTGCTCACATTCCTTGGCACCCAAATGGTTACAGGAAGGCGGCAACTCACACCTGCTTGGGAACAGACATCAAAGTATAGTGATGTTCTTGGCTCAAACATCAGAGTCATGTGAGAGAACTTGAAAGCAGATGCAATCTTTCACTTGCCCTTGGACGGTCTTTCCTTGGCTCTTCTCACAAGATGAGATTTTGGTTTTCATTTGTATTGTCTGTCTCTATCCTCAGTAGAAACTGAAGAGAGAGAGATGGAATTCCCAGTTCCAATTTAGGGAGGTATATCGGGAGAGTTGTAGGAACTTCTTATGAGGAAATCGAGTAGTGGAGCCTCTCCTCCACAATGGAATGTGCAGTTCACCAGGTCGCCGTGTCCTCAGCTGGTGCCTTAGTGCACTCCTCTGCACTAGCAGCATTAACTCAATCCCTACCAGCTAAGAACAGTGCTGAGAGCGCTGCGAGTGCATCAACCCAGCAAGTTGTTGTAAAGCATTGGCACAGGCTGCCCGGGGAGGTGGTGGGGTCCCCATCCCTGGAGGGGTTTCACAGCCGTGTGGAGGTGGTGCTGAGAGACACGGTCTACGGACCCTGGCAGTGCAGGGTGAGTGGTTGGACTTGATCTTAAAGGTCTCTTCCAACCAGATGATTCTGTGATTCCGTGAACCAGTTCTTACTCAGATAGATATGCAGCTTATTTTTTTTTATCAAATACCTTTTTTGTGACCTCCACATTCCTTAGTTCCCGTTTCTTTCTCACAATTATGAACACAGCAGAGGATCCAAGTGCAAGAACACCCACAGCAACGTATTGTATAACAGAAACCTGCTGGACCCCGGGATAGGCAAAAGAAAAATCTGTTGTCACCTCTGCCCATGCCATCTAGTTAGTCTGGAGGCCCAGTTGTCCCATCATGTAGTAGTTACTCAGGTTAACTACTTAGACACAGAGCTGAACAATGCTTAAAGAACTGACTGTCACAGCAGAGTGATGGACCAGGGCTACCCTCCCAGTTCCTCTCCTCCCACAGCATCTGCATACACAGAGGGAAGGCCAGTGACCCCCATCCTAGTTACAGACGGGAGAGAATTAGTTCTCTGCTGGAAAGAATTCTGAACCATTCTTCCTGACCTACAGAGGATCAAAAAGAAACATAAGAAGGTACAAGGAAAGGGGTCTGTTTTCCTGAGGTCCACTCTCCGTCACTCTAACCCATTGCTGGTCCTTCCACAACATCACTTGCCTTAAGCCAACTGTGTTTGACTTACTTCAGAATGACGTTGCTTCCTCCCTTTTGATAGTACAGGTGATTGTTTTGTACTGCGTGACCACAGCCATGGAAGAATCCTGTGATGTTAATGACCCTGTAGCTGTCATTCAGCAAGGCATTGGAATTCTCATATTCTTTTACAGAGCTTCCTAAACAAAGGGGAAAAGGTGGGGGAAAAAATACTATAATTTGGTTCATCCAGATTTGAAATCTCTACTCTAAAACTCAGTATCTACTGAAAGACGATCTTAATCAAATATCTGACAGGCAACAATTGTATTTGAGTTTTCAAGAGCGATTCAAATCGCTGGAACAGATAATGTAATCCAGAGATAAACACAAAAAAAAAAATCTATAGAGGTGGTGGTCAAGGGCTTGCTTCCCACAGGCCTGACAGGCCCTAACTCTGAACACAGTTGGTAAATACACAGGAAATATTTCCTTTTTCCACTTAGGTCCTGAAAACTCAGGACCTAAACTCATGCAGCATCTGATTCCTTTTCATGCCTAGCTGAACGAAAAGGCAAATCACCTAGTTACAACTTAGGGAAGTGAAACCACAGGAAACTGTTGAAAGAAAGTAACAAAAAGGCTGAACAACAGGCATTTAAACCTGGATTGGTTAAAAATAACCCTAAAATCCTCAAACTATTCAAAATCTAATGTTGACTCTGAAAGTGTCTAAAGATAGTACAAATATCTACAACCATACGTATAGTCAAGTATTATAGAGGTAATATGGAAAATACACTGGAAAAGATGTGGGGAAATCAAACACGACTAGAAACACTAGTTGAGGTTGGAGGAAGTCAGACAGCAACATTAGTGCAACAGCTGAGATTTGATCAGTGACTACTACTGGGGTACCTGAAAAATGCATGGTAAGCCAGATCCTTTCATCACTTATATTTGCAGGTTCCCGCATCCAAGTTCCAAACGTTTGGAGCACGCTGACAAAGTGCACAGGACTTCCTACAGAGGTTATGACACATTCTAGGGGAGAAAAGGCACGTGTCCATTATCGGTCAAGCAAAACAGTAAGCAGCAGTTAGTCACACTCTGTAGCAGATTACCATCTTTATCTGAAGGACCAGGCGTTCTGTCTTCAGTTTTCCCAGCCAGCGTATCATCATTCGGTACAGCACAGGTCTCAGCTACAGTTGAGAGAGAAAGGGTAAAACATGTCATTTTTCTCTGTCTGACACGACAGATACGCACATCAATTACTCCACTAAAATAAAGGAATGACAACTGGGATTTTGTTTAATCTGGGCAAAAAAAAGCTTAGGCTAGTCAGACAAAAAATAAGATTAAAACATACTTCCTCTCACTTCTGCCAAGGAAATGAAGTGTTCAGGCTTGTTTGTTTCCTTAAAGCCGTCAGGCTGACAGTCAGCTTTGAGGAGTAACTAATTTTATGCAATAGATTTAATTCCTTAGCTGTGTATTTCCGAAGAGCTGCCTAGAAAGACCGAGTTGCCCCTTTCCTTAGATAACTTCAGACAGCTGAGAGAGCTGGCAGCTGGCTGATTTGGCACTAACAGCACAGCAGCTTTCTTGAGAATGAGCGATGGCTAAACGCAAAAGCGTCGTGCCCAAATCTACCCTCGCCAGCAGAGGGGCTGAACTCTGTAGGCAAGACGGGAAGTTTCCTCATGCTGTAAATGCTGGAGACAGTAATAAAGTCGTAACCCACATGCCGAGCACAGAACACACAGGAATGCAGCTCCGTCCCGTGCCATCAAGGAAGCAATGTGAAAAACTAGGGGAAATTCTGCTCTATATTCCTCACGCACATAGAAATGGTTCACATAAACACCTGGAGATATTTTTGCTCACCCTTCAACAATTTAGAGAGTAACTGGTTGGGTGTTCTCTTAGCATTTACTGTTAAAACACTGCATTGGTGAAATTATTTATGGACCTTTTTCTACAAACCCAGGTGCCTCTTCTGCCTTCAGAACAACGCAACACATCTCAGTTTGCTTAGAAGGAATAGAGACAGAACACTGCTCAGCTCTTTGCTGAAGATACCCTGATTTCACTGTAGCTTTCTCTTCTAATTCCATTCTTAACTTTCATCTCCTTACACATTTGACACTGCTTGCTACACATTCTTTTGGCCATGCATTTTTGTTGTTGCCTCCCAATATATTTCTGGGATTTACTTCTGATGAAGTTTAAAAGAGAAAGATAGTGAAAATATGAAATAACTCTAAAGTAATGCTGAAAGGGTACTGTGACATTCAGGAAAGAAAGGACGGGTTAGACTGCTCTGTTGTTTTCTCCTTTCCGTTACATTCTCTTCGTTCGTGCAGAAGGAAACTACTCCAAGATAGAGCAAGAACACCGCATATTTCCCCCACCCATTTATCTAGGACGTGTGGTGATATGACCACAGGACATACGATCACAGCATATCTCCCAAACAAGGCACAATCTGTCAGTCCAGCCATGGGAAGATGAATGCCTGGAGTTAGAACCTAGCAATCCCACCAGAACCCGTTCCAGCTTCTGATCTCAAAGTATTGTCAAAATACCTCAAGAAAGGAACCCACTCAGTGGAAATTATAAGTTGCAATGCACAAGTTAATTTTCTTGGGCTGATACAGTTCACTGAATGAGCGGCTCCCTGTACAGTAGTTTATCTAGCACTGTAGGCTAGTCGAGGACCAGGTCAGTGTTTGTGGAGAAGGCAGGTGCACTATTTGCATTTGAGTATGTTTGCAGTACTCTCTGAGGACCTTCAGCTGCAGGAAAGAGAAAGCAACTAAGATTAAAATGATAGTTTTCAGTCAGAGACGTTTATGTGGAATTTTCACTGCTTTCTTTCCATCAAAAAAAGATATATATCCTACTGATTCCTATCATAAAATAGTCTGTCTGAAAGTTAATGGAGTTTGCAAGACATTAAAAATACTGATTTTGTCTGTCTGGAGAGGGTGGGAAGGATGGAGTGAGGGAGTGTGGAGCAGGGATGGTTTGTGTCTTTTAGAATTAGCTAACAGTACCACTGAGAACAAATACACCTGAGCTTCCAACTAATTATTCTCTTCTCTTAAAGAAATAAAATTTTACCTGACTCAAAATTTAATTTAAGGAAATAATTCTTGTATTCTTATGTAATAAGGCGATTACAGTTGCAAATAGTCACGTCTATTCTTCAAAGGGATATGAATATTGATTGCAAAAGCTGCTTTATTCTTTCAGTTTTGGAAATAATATCTCTTAGCCTACTGACTCATAAAAGGTAAATGCTCATTGAGGAAGATCTCATCTTTGCAGAGTTATTTGAGTATAACTCCCAGCTGGGATTTAAAATCCATCAGAGATCCGTCAGATAGCTGATCCTTCAAAGCACTTCAGTCTGTTTCAACACTTAAAAAGAGGCTACCTGAATAAGTGGTGCAATTATATCTTGCACAGCAGCTCATGGATTTCTGAATTTCAAAGACAATGAGATTTCTGCTTGTGGGGGTGTGCTCCCCCCCCTTTTCTGCTTAAGCAGTAGCCAGCGGTGGTGGTCGTGATGACTGCATCTGGCGGGAGACAGCTAACACCACAATAGCTAAGGGCCATAGACCTTGCTCTAGAGCGGAGAGCTGGTATGCAAATGTAAGTCAATCGTCTTACTCCATAAATAGTGGACAGCCCCGGGCCCACTGAGATCTCCTGCACGGCAGCGGGCTGCACACCAGGATCTCCCCTTGAGCAGGGACACATCTCAAGGTTACTCCTTGATGGTGACAGAACCCTTATTGTGTCAGATGCTCGATAAGTGAATTGGGAATAAGGGCACAGAAACACTGAAATCTCAGCTAAGTGATATAAAGGATTGATTGCACATATATAATCCTTTAGACATAAACCACTGACCAAGCGTGGTACTAAGTCTGGATCCAGCCACACCTAGACTCCCCTCTGAGAAGGAGTTTAGAACACAAGGGGGTGCTTTCTGAACCCCACAGCTCCACGGGAGGGTCTCCCTGACAGTCTCTCTGACGCTGTCCTCTGTGCAGTAAATACTCAAGTGTACCTTGTCTTCAGATCTTGTTAAACCACTGTTGCATCTGCCACTGAACTCGGTTAACTCACTGTCTTGCTACTCAGATTGGTTCTAACAGTGTGTGCTGTGCAATTTGCAGCCACGGTTTAAAGGGAACTCTGCCCTTAATTCTTCCTTTCTGAGTATTAGAATCAGCCAGGTTGTCTCACCAGCATGGCTACAGTAAAGGAAATAAAAGGGACTCCTGATCCACCTGCCACTCACGAAACAATAATGATAAACAGCAACAACGGCAAAGAACTCGAGATCACCCTGCTCCAAAACTTCCTTATTCAAATGGACACAAAGTCTCAGAGAAACCTTTTGCATTCCTCCAGCTTTTAAATCTTAGCTAGTTCAAGCTTGCTGTAATTCTGCCAACAGCTGGGCAATTTCATTTTGCAGAATGCAAAGCCTGGTTACATGCGCTTCTCTCTCTTTCCAAACACACCCATCCAACAGAAAACACCACGTGTACATACTTACTTTACCTGAGCCTTAGCACAGCGCCACTGAAAGACGAGTATTATGCTGGAGACAGCTTGCTGCCTCATCCAAATCGCGTTTCAGCACACCACCCAGGTACATGCTCAGCTCTAAGTTTGTGCACTTTTACTGATGTCAGCAAAAGTAAACAGATGCTTACTGTTTTGTGAGACCTGGAGCAATGGGTTTAATCTTGAACCTGTTTTTAACAGTAAAGAGAACACTGGAAAGAACTAACCTGTGCATTTGCTGCTGTATATGTTCTCCTGAAGCTGTGCTTTGGCTTTACCTTTACCCTTACGCTTTCCTGGAGGCCCTGGGGGTCCAGGTGGTCCAGGGGGCCCTGGCGGTCCAGGTTCACCTTTTGCTCCTATGTGCAGAACAGAGTACAATGTCACAGCCCTTGTAGGCAACAGGCAGCCTGCAGGAACTGCCCGTCTCCACGGGATGGACTTCGAGAGATCTCTAAACGAGCCTCTCTGTTCTGAAGAGGTTCCCGCGTACAGAAACTGTGCGCACTGTACGGCGCAGTACACTCACTGGGATGCTGTTTGCTGGAAGGTGAACCATACACAACTCCACGAGTTGTAGGACACCGATGGAATTTATCTGTCTGCATTACAGGCCCATTAGAGACAAAGCACTGCTGACGCCCACTCACTGTCCTCTAAGACCCCCGCTTCAGGTGCTACAGTGCTTTAATCGTACACGGCTCGTATTTATGGCTGCTTCATGCATTCCTAAGTGGAAATTTGCCCCTCATTCTCTAACAGAAAAATAAAACTGCACTGCAGGAAAGAGCAGGAGAAAATAAACTGTCTGAAAGCACACTGGAAAGGGTGGAATTCACACACACCTCAAGCCAAAGCCCAAGAAGAAATGTTGTCGTGAAGACTTGCATTAAAAAAAGAACATAATCTCCTGGGCAGAGCAATACTCGAACTTCACTGTGGATAGCGTGGATATGCTGGTAGGGAGTTCAGAAGCAGAGTCTATCGTTTTCTATCGAGTACACTGTTGCAGGAGCGCTCCTGAGAGCACTTCTTCCTACCTTCTAGTATCACGTCATTGTTTGCATCCCCCTTTTCACCCTTTGCTCCTCTTGCGCCTTTTCCTCCTGGCATACCATCCTTGCCAGGTAAACCCATTTCTCCAGGTTCTCCTTTCTGTCCTTGGTCACCTTTTGGTCCTGGCACGCCTAGAAATAAAAAGCATTTCAGTATCAGGAACACTCTTCCAGTATATCGATCAACACTTTTTTTTAAATACAAAACATACTCACTCTAGTTGGTTTTTTTTTTTTCTCCTGTATTTAACTGGGTAGCTGTAATTTGTTCTGATTTCAAAACAGTGTTGTAACCTAATACGAAGAGAAACTGTACAATCCATCTGGTGCAAACAGTACATTCCTTCCCCAGCGATCTCTCAGCTTTGAACATGAGATACGCGGACCTGGGCCTTGCTAACGCTGGCTGGAGCGTTCCTGGGTAAGGAGGAACACTAAGGGAAGACGTGAAGTGGTGTATTGATTTCACACCTGCAGCGCACTGAAGAAGGGCATTTCCGCGGTTCGTCTAGACATGTTCTTACAGTAACTAAGCACTAGCGTTACACCACACATTGCACGTGTAACATTCTCCGCTGCCCAACGGAGCATACAGCCACCTAGTAACACTTCCACTGGCTGCTACAACCCTCCCGCTGGCTCGTTGGAAGCACGGTCAGCCCACACACTTTTTGCACGTGATCATTTAGTAAAGTCACAGATTCATCACGGCATTCCGCTGTCCCGGGTG
>NW_010397107.1:61302-69001 GCF_000710305.1 Buceros rhinoceros silvestris
GTAAGGAAAACAACAGTGTGTTTGTATACCTGACACATCAAAACGTCGCACCCTCTGCTTTTGTGGCAGTTAGTATTTGCTTGCTTTAGGACAGAGAAACGTAACAGCTGTTCAAATAGAAATGCAGGGATAGATTTCAAGTAAGTTAATTCTCGACAAGAAAATGCTTTGTTTTCTACTTATGGGTTTACTCTTTAAATTGATTTTGTGAAATCAGAAACAGAATCACAGTTTTGAGGTGAAATCTGAAACATGTCTTTGGCATAACTGCCACCCGATTCTCTGATGACTGGTTTGTGTTTTCAATTCCAGTTCTTCGAATTTGCTGAGGATACTGAAGTGACAGACCATACGGTGTCTCAAGGTATGGCAGGCAATTGTTCCCCTTGTACCTGCCAGCAAGCCCACGCAGCTAGGTGCAACAGCCAGAGGAATAGATGGACCACTATAAATACCAACCTGCTGACAGCAGCCTGTCTGCTCATCAACGCACCTTCCTCTGCTCCACCTCCTCGCAGTTCTACCACGCTGATGCCCTTTTGTCTCCTGACTCTCCCACCACGCACAGCCCGCTGCTTTCTCACTCTGCCTTGAAGGCACCGGTTATCTGTCAGCGCTGGCAGGTAGCTCCCGCGCACAGGTCGGTCAGTGGATGAACCCATTACTGCTTCACACTGGCACAGCAGTCCGCAGGCTCTGAGTGCCGCAAGTCCCGCCTGCCACTGCAGCTACTGCGCAGTGACCGGGTGAATCTAGCACGCCTGGTCTACGCCTGTTCTCTACAGTCAGCCTTTGTCCTGTCCTGTCCCATTTCCACATGTGCCGATGAGCTGGACAGCTAAGAGGGGACAGCATTTCTCCTGCTGGTTCTCTCTGTTCTTGCAGAAACACGGCATGGTGAAATTAGTAAGTTAGGCCAAATAGCATCCTCAACCAGAACAGAAAATTGTTTGTGGCTTGTGGGCTACACACAGCCTGTGGGTCTGTTTTCGCAGAGCTGCCCTATCGGTGTCAGCTACATTAAAATAGTTTCTAGAGACCCCCCTGCATTACAGAGTTTATGTGAGACCAAAAAAAAGGAGAATAACCCACAAAACTGCTCCAAGAGTTTCCAGTGTAAATGGGCAACATCGAAATGAAGAAAAATATGGAAATATACTGCTACATAATAACAGAGTTATTATGAATCTGAAACCAAAACGATGGTAACATACCCCACCTTCCACCCCCAAACTCTAGCTTTCTTTTTTCGAGACACCTGAAGTCAAAGGGCCATTATGTTGGCAGGTTGAGGGAATGGAAATATTCCTACATTAACAGTATTTACTAGCAAAACAGAGATACTGAGATTCAATTAAGTGCATTCAACAGCTTTAATCTGCAGTGTTCTATCATGTAGGTACGCCGCCATCCTCCTCACTGCGGAGTACGTCTGAAGTTACCTACCGAAGCTTAGTGTAAGACAACAAATGCTACAGAATTCTGAAACTCGTCTCAAAGGTCTAAACCGGTCTAAAAGTAACTACATTTGAATATAATTGTAAGGATTTATTTTTTAAACAACAGCAAAAACCAAAAAATACCTATTTTTCCTCTTTTTCCATTTATTCCTGGTTCTCCCTTTTGTCCTGGTATACCTGGGACTCCATCTGATCCATTGTAGCCAGGCAGTCCATCAAGTCCAGGAGGCCCTGAATAAACCAAACAGCATAACTGAATTTTTGCTGTTAAATGCAATTTATCCTTAAATCTACTACATTTACATATAACATGGTTTTATATATATATTCTTTAGACCTACAAAATCATCTAATTGCCCAGTATGTTCTCCATGTCAATAGACTATCTTCCTTAAAAAAAACCCAACCAACACCCACACCAAAAAACCCACAACCAAACCATACAAGCTAAAACCCCCCACCCACAACAACCAAACAAAAAACTGTGACACCAAACTCAGAGGTGAGGCGTTTGTTTGCCCTGGCCTTAGCATAAGAAAACCGACTGCAAGGAATGCTGCACACATTTTGCCTGGAGGCCAGCACAGATCCACCTTTTGGATTCCACTTCAAGGACACGCACCGTGGAATCCGTCGTGTTTCTGAACTTGGCAGCCACTATAACATCTTCCACAAGCCACACAAGCTTTAACGGTGCTTACCATACTGTCTGGACTAATCTAACACTGGAAAAGCATTTACCTGCTTGCCCAGAATACTGCAGTGCCAGCCCAGGACTGGTTTGTAGGGGAGACATCGCTCCCTCTTTGTCCCTGTTTGCACCTCCACCTACACAGAGCGCCTGACACTTTCCTGATGCAGGGAATAACGCTAAGCAGCCCACAGCTAAAGAAGCACAAGTCAGAAGAAGTAACTATTCAATAGCGTGGTAACCAACGAGTGAGAGCAGAAAGAATTAAATAAGAAAGGAGGAAAAGTTAGAAGTGAGGTGAGAAGGTGGAATCAGTAACCAACATTTTTTAAAGAGATGTTTTTGGTGTTAAACTATAATGTCACTTTACTCAGGGCTTTTTTATATATATACACACGTACACATGTCAACTAAATACTACTTAAACATTTAATTCCACTCAGTTCTTACCAAATATGTTTTAGCAAATGTGAAACTATTCTATTCCCTTCACCAGAAAAGTATAATGTCTAAAACCTGCCCCCTCTCAGAAGGGGCAAGAGTTGACCTAAATTCAAAAATTACTAAGGCAGGCAGTCGTTTAACCCTCCCTCATTCTAATTAGCAAAGGCAGACTATTCTACAAAAGACACATTTCAACATTTTGTACCAGCAATTGATTCAATTACCCCAAAACGTTACTGTCGTTGTCCGAGTATCTTACCTGGGGGTCCTGGAGGACCTACAACACCAAGCAAAAGAACACAAGAAAGAAGAAATGGTGAATTTAACCTAGCGAGACAACAAAATGCCATTCCGAGCTGAATTGATTAGCACTAGGTCAGAACAGTATAAAGGGGAGGAAAGCCCCTCAAATTTCAAAATGAACACCTACGGATTTAACTGGTTTGTATTGTAAATAACTCTTTGAGCATTGGCAGGAACTCAGACTGACCAAAAGAGCCGCCTTAAAAGCAGTTACCTACACACATACCTTTTGCTTTTTGCACATTTCAGTTGATCGAGTTCTGACAGCCCACCACCTCTACACCCTAACAGCAGTGGCAGGGGCCCAGGTGCTTTACAACGCCGTGGGTGCAGGGCACCCAACAAGCATTACATGCTCTTTATCTAAGTGTTCTGCAAGATCCTGTTACAGTAGAAGAAGAATAGCTTTACATCGGCGATGAATGCCAGACAAAAATCCTGTTGAAAATACACATTAAAAGTGCCTGCGACGCTTCTCTGTGGTTTACGGATATTTTGCTGCACTTCAGGATTCAGACTATTTAAGTTTAAAAAGTAATTTTTAAAAATGTCTTGTCATTCCTATTAACTATATCTAAAACACCATCAGCCTTGTCACATGTAATTGTTCTCCAAACTGGACCGAGCTCCCCACAGAACCTGGCTGGTGCGTTAGCAATTGGACTCGCTTCAGTAACACAGTCAAACCCGTCTCTCTCGCTCTGACTTGGTTCAGGCATAGGGGCCTTCTCAAGAAGAAAGCATAGCAGGCAAGAGCAAAGCAAGAGAAATCCAGAAAATGCTTCTGTAACAAGATTTATCCTGTGCCATTCCCCAATACACATTTAAAAAACAAAAGCAAACAAAACAAAACAAAACCCAACAATAATAATAAAAAACCCCCCAGGAAAAGCAGGTTAGGAGAATGCAAAGAAAGGTGGTAGTTGCAATTAAAGAACCAAATGACTTCTGTGAACATTTTTATCCAGCCAACAAAGTACTGTCTTGTTTCAACAACTCTCTTCAACAGAAAATAACAGTAATTACTAGATTTCCCTAAGGATGACAATTTTCAGCATTAATTAGAAAGCATTATGAGTAAAGTGAAAACCATTTTATGATACCATTACAGCAATTATCCCTTTTAATCAGCACAAGCAGTAACATCAGTTTACAGCTTTCTGCCAATTTTCCAGTAAATGACCATTTTTTCCACACCACAATGTTACATCCATTAGTGTGATCAATTATTTCCTCATTTCAAAAACTGAAGATCTTGATTATCCTTCTATAAGCATAAGAGAAATAAGAACAGTGCTTGAAACACAGCAAATGTCACAGCGCCCATGGCAGAAGAAGCCAGCAAAACCAGAAACAAAACTGAATAGTGGCAAGAGAGCAAAAAGTGCAGAAGGTAGCAGTAGCGTGAATTCAGAAGTCTGGAACCCAAAGAAACAAACTTCTAGGTTGTTGTTGAGGCTCAGCTGCAATCAGAAATTATCTACAATTTCAGCAGTAGCACTTAACATCTGTGTGTACTTCGGTAATTCTCATTTATGCTCAATCGTTTGAGCCAAGTGGACCTCATAGCCACTGGAAACACAAACCAGGCAGCAAGAGAAGCGTTTTCTTAAACTCCTAAAAAGTGGCTTCTCTCTGATCTTTTCATTTCCAAAAAGAACACATGACTCAGTCTGTTATCCAGAGCTGGACTAGAGCCCTTAAACTGGCTACTACCCGACATTCTCTTCAGCACATCACATCACACACCTCTCACCTCCTCTCTCGCCCCAGCCATCAGCCATTCTGACTCCCCACCAGTAACGTGAAAACCAGTGGGTTTCTACGGTCCAAGGCAGGGCAGGCAAACATGGAGCTCATCCAAGCCCCACTGCCCCGCAGCAGTAACAACAACGGAAGCAAGTTTCTACAGCAATGTGTTCATCCCATGTTAGCCTTGAAATGTGGGGACACAGGCAAAAATACCAGCACTAAACCTCAACTAGTATTTTAGACATCCAAGTCTATAAGATTTGAAAATTACATGGGAAAGAAGATGTTCCAAGTAACATCAACCGAGCTCCTTAAATTCCAGCATTTATAGTAAATAAACAAGCCCCGAGTAGCACGTTAACTTTGTTTAAATAAATAACCCAACTGGAATGTAAATCCTGATCCAGTAAATAGCATTTGACAGAGACATTGACCTTTAGTTCCTTGAAAACACGGTAATTCTGTATTCCTGAGGGTTACAGAGGTGTAATAGTTTGGGCAGTAAACATACCTGTTAAGCATATGCCTTTTGTGCTGTTACATAAATCCACCATCACTCGGACCTAACGTGGCAAAGAAAGTGAAGTTGAAAACAGTGCATGCCAGAGAAGTATCGAGTTTACTTTGCCTACAGAATAATCCCAAAAGACACAACTGTTTACTCGGTGCTTTTAAGAATGAACTACTTAGAACTACCTTAGCAGCGGGACGCCATCCACCTCTTCAGGCAGAGGAGCTCTCTGGGAATCTGTGCGATACACCTCACTTTACACCTTACTGAAAATACGGAACGAATCCTGGGCTGACAGCTCCACACATCATCTGGCATTGCAGTTCACACACCGAGGTGACACGTGTGTGCCTGTCCGTGCATCGACTCTATCAGTGGGAGGTACTAAAAGCCATCATCAGCCAATCAAAACTGCATTCAGTTTTGGTTTATATTCACATCGAGTGAAGGCTACTTTTCTACCTTAGCATATCCAGTGAGAAATACGACCAGTCTTCAAAGTAGGTGACTTCTTACACTGGAATAACCAAGATCTGCAAATTTGTAATGGTCCCTCGTCCATTCAGAATACTTCATGCCAACAACCACAGACTTCACAAAAATCCAGCCTGACGATACATCCACACAGATGCTTTCATTCTAGAGTAGACTAACACTTACCAATTTAAAAGTCACCAGTACAAGACACATGGGTTTTGGCTGGGCAAACGTTCACTGTACGTGTCCTGTGTGCTGAGAGTCACCACTCTCAAGTGTTTTGCAACTCATCAAAACAGCCAGGAGAAATGAGAATATTATGAACGTGAGCACTGGAGGGGCCTCAACTCTTTATCTGAAAGTCTAATGTTTATAGTTAGAAAATGAAAAGATAGTTATTTCAGGGCTGCGCAACATGTGATAATTTAGGAGCTATTCACCTGGAGTTGCACATTTATTCGTCTTTGTGCGGTTACTCTCTTTTCAAAGAATGGAAGGACTACTCCCAAAAGACAGAACGAACAAGCAGGGCAGTCCGAAAGGCAGACTGATACTTAACCCTAGCAAGGTTATTTGCCGCTGTCGATCTTTATTTTTAAAATTATGGCATTATTAGCTTCAAGTGACAAATCTAACAGACTCAAACAAAGGACAATTATTCTGATGGCAAGTTGTTATTTTGCTGCAAAAATCAAACTATATTTGACTATGGATTTCAATTCTGTCAGACACATCCTGAGAAATTACTGGATTCCAGACTGTACTGGAAAAGCTCTTATATTTAGAAGTTTTAGACTCAATTTAAATTAGCTGAGACTAGCTAACTAGTTTTGAATACCACAATTGTTCTCTTTCCTCTCACACTCCTCAAAAAAACACTTGGCTTCTACCCTCTTAACTTGTGAAATACACGTTGTCTGTGCGTGCTCTAATTCAAACTCCATTTTAATTTAAACGATTGTGTTGAGGTTGCTGAAGTGATTACGGGCTTTGGGGCCCTCCAGTTATCTCAGCAGCGTTTTTTTTACCAATCAGTGCAATTCAGGTGACAAAACCACAGCACTCAAGAAGCGAGTGCGTTACAGCAAATAGTCTGCAACAGGAGCTGCAGCTTCACTCTGAAAGATGAGTACGCCAGTCATCCACTCAGCCAGCATCACCCCTGCCATGAAGAAAAGTTACAGACAGAAGTATCCTATTTAAATGCTAAAAGCTGAGTTCTCATGAAGAAAGGGTGAAAAAAAGGAAAAAAAAAAAGAAAAAGACAACCTAAGCTGTGAAGCACCTACTCAGATAATTAGAATGGTTGGATTTGACGACCTTAAAGGTCTCTTCCAACCAGATGATTCTATGATGCAGAAGCCACCACCTCCCATGCTCTCAAATCTCTCTTTCAAACTTACTGCTCACAAACTTATTGGACCATTACCCTCTCAGCAGCCTTTCTACAGCGGCAGGTTTGCCAATTTCCTATTTTTATTGTCTGACAAAATAAATACATTTGTTTATAAACACAGACATAAATAAACAAAAGGCCCAGGAAAAAATATACTCGTGTTATTGAAGCTAGAATGTTATTTTTGATGCCTCCAGTTATTTCAAGGGGGGGCCACAGCAGCTCTCCCTGGCTGGCGGCTGTGTAGAGCAGTAGGATGTTGCAGTCCCAATCTGCAAAAATCCACCTCTGCCACAAGAGAGGCGCTGCTCAGGCAAAACCTCCCTTCAGGACCCACTCCAGCAGCGGCTGGACACCGTTCTGAGGCCCACCGAGGTGGCAGGGATCACGTCACCAGAGCAGGAACTGTGTCTCGCGCTGCAAAAGCATTGAAGCCTTCACAGTTCGTTAGTGGGACAAACCACAGAGATGCAGGAGTGGGGAGCGGTGGTCCTTGAAAATTTTTGTAAGGACTCTGTCCTGCTGAGCGAGTGGGTCTGCACACAGTTACACACTCTGGTGAGCAGCCACCAGAACGAAAAACATTGGATGGAAATTTTCTAAGAACAAACAGGCACAAAGGCCTATTGAACGTTCAACGTCCAGTTGTAACTCTAAGCCACCTG
>NW_010397108.1:0-480 GCF_000710305.1 Buceros rhinoceros silvestris
AGGCCTTCCTGTGCGGCAGGGCGCACCCTGCTCTGCAGGGGAGCCTGCCTGCGCGGTCAGACCCTGTGCTGGGGGAGGCGGGCATCTGCTTCAGGGAGCAGAGTGTGTCTCTGTACATCTGTCGGAGGAGGACCCCCACGCAGCTCCCTGTGCCTGTGCATGGCTTCTGCCCTTTATCCAGACATGGAGATGCTGCTTCTGCCACAGTCGTGTCCCTCTTGCTGTCAACAAAGAACTGGGTCTCGGCTCAGCCTGGGGATGTGCTTCAGCTTTTTCAGTCAATAAACCTTAAATAAGTACAGGGTTTGGTGATTTCTAGCCGTTTAAAGAGTTAAACAGTGAAAGCACTGGGCTGAAGAAGTGGCAGATGCTCCTTTGCTGGCCTCAGAGTCTCCAGCTCCTGTCCCCTTCCTGCCTGTCTCACCCAGAGGCTGCAGAGACAGAGGAGCCCTCTGAGGCCAGCGGCTGGCCGGAACCCCG
>NW_010397108.1:619-1917 GCF_000710305.1 Buceros rhinoceros silvestris
GGATCTGAACCTGCCAGGCTGCCTTTTGGCTTGAGAACTGGCCACTATAAAGGCCAGGCAACTGCAGGCAATCTGTTGCGTCCCCTGCTGCCATTCAGCCTTTCTCTTTCCTTGCAGGTTTGTTTCTGGAACATAGAGACAATGCTGTGGAAATCTGCTGCTTAACCTCCCACAATGCCCTTTTCTGACTTCATCGCAGGACTTAAGGACAACCAGTACTTTGGGGCTGGGTTTGGCCTCGTTGGGGTGGGCACAGCCCTGGCTTTAGCCCGGAAAGGGGCCCAATTTGGGCTGGTGGCTTTCAGGCGCCATTATATGATCACCCTGGAGGTGCCCAGCAAGGATAAGAGTTACTCCTGGCTACTGAACTGGATCTCCCACCATGCCAAGCACACGCAACACCTCAGCGTTGAGACGTCATACCTGCAGCATGAAAGCGGCCGCGTCAGCACCAAGTTCGACTTTGTCCCCAGCCCTGGGAACCATTTCATCTGGTAAGGGAGGATGGGGGAAAGCAGTCTGGGGATTGCCCCTCATTTTGGCAAGGAAACTCCAACCTGGGGGACCCGTGGAGGCAGCAGAGAGGATCCCGCTTCCTCCTTCAGTCTGGGTTAGGGCAGGAGATTGAGAGTACTGAGAGGAGTCTGTAGTCACTGGTGCGAGGCGATTTCTCTACCTGAGAGGAGTGTTCCCCTTGATGCATGTAGCAGGCTGGGTGCCGCTGAGTGGTGCTGGACCACGGTCCCCCAGCACCTTTGTCCCACCCCAGGTATCGCAGGAAGTGGATTCGCATCGAGCGCAACCGGGAGCAGATGATTGACCTGCACACGGGGACCCCCTGGGAGTCTGTCACCTTCACTGCACTGGGCACCAACCGGGAGATCTTCTTCAATATCCTCGAGGAAGGTCTGTAGGGGAGCTGTGTGAGGCGCTGCTAGGAACAGCCTGCTCTCTGGAGATGCCTAAGGCTTCACAGGAGATCCCTTTCCCTGCCAGCTGTCCCCTCTGCCTCTCTCTGCAGCCCGGGAGCTGGCGCTGCAGCAGCAGGAGGGGGGAACCATCATGTACACGGCCATGGGAGCAGAATGGCGGAAGTTTGGCTTCCCCCGCCGCCGGCGACCTCTCAGCTCAGTGGTGCTGGAGGAAGGTGTGTCGGAGAGGCTGGTGCAGGACGTGAAGGAGTTCATCGACAACCCCAAGTGGTACAGCGAGAGAGGCAAGGCTCTGGCGTGGCATCCTCTGTCCTGTGCCCTTACCCCCTGCAGCCATGGCGGGGGGGCACCCACTTTGGGCCGTCC
>NW_010397108.1:1965-2430 GCF_000710305.1 Buceros rhinoceros silvestris
CTGACCCCCTGCAGCCATGTCGGTGGTGCACCACCTTGGGCCCGTCCCGCCAACGAGCGAGCCCAGGTGCTGAGGGCAGGCTTGGGTCTGCAGAGGGACCAACTCCCCTCGGTTCAGTCCAATCCTGGAAACCACAATAAGCCATGGAGTTCATTGCTGCTGTGGGGTGGGCAGGGTGCCCGGGGTCCTTTCTGGAGATGGCTGCAGAGAGGTTTTTCCCTGCTGCACACCTTCTCCTGCTGTACCCTCTGTGTGTGCTCAGCACAGCCCCACAGCTCTGGGGGAGAGAGCTCAGAGCAACCCAACCGGTGCCTGAAAGGACACTGTCTTCCTAGGGATCCCCTACCGAAGAGGCTACCTGCTGTATGGTCCTCCCGGCTGTGGGAAGAGCAGCTTCATGTGAGTGTGGCCAGCTGGCTGGCAGCAGTTTTCCTGCACTGCCTGCTCTTGGGCAGCCTCTGGTGA
>NW_010397108.1:2474-3999 GCF_000710305.1 Buceros rhinoceros silvestris
CGTGTGATTGTGGCCAGCTGTCTGGCAACAGTTTTCCTGCACTGCCTGCTCTGGGGCAGCCTCTGGTGAGAGGCTGTGGATGCGTTTGGGTTTGACGTGCTGGAGCGGGCTGTGCCTCCTGCGCGCTGCCTGCTGCTTGCATTGCTGGCACCGTCGCGGCTCGAGGTGACGAGCCCTTTGCGCCCTTGCGTCACACAGCGCTGCGTGGCACCAGCGTCTGGTCCCCGCTGGGGGAGGGTGCCTATGCCCTCTTACCTGCTGCGAGGTTCTTCCTCTGCTCGAGGCTTTCCCGCTGCGGTTCACCCTTGTGGTCTGTGCCCTTCCCAGCACAGCCCTGGCCGGGGAGCTGCAGTACAGTATCTGCCTGCTGAGCCTCAGCGACCGCAGCCTCTCCGATGACCGCCTCAATCACCTCCTGAGCGTGGCACCACAGCAGAGCATCATCCTGCTGGAGGACGTGGATGCCGCCTTCGTCAGCCGGGACCTTGCTGCTGAGAGTGAGTGGCTCCCTGGTTCCGGGGGCGGCAGCAGGAGGGAGGTTTGCTGGCTGTGCTCGGAAGGGGATGCCTGTCCACCCTTATTCTCTTTTGGGGTTCCCAGGGGTGTGGGTGGGCAGGGGAGGTGAATGTGCTGCCGTCCAGGGAGAGGCAGAGGGTCAAAGAGAGAGCAGGGAGCTTGGCATAAGCCTCAGGTGACAGGGAGGTGGCCTACAAGACTGCGCAGCCTTAGTGGCCACTGGATACGATCCCAGACACTTGTGTCTCCAGACCCGGCTGTGTACCAAGGCATGGGGTGCCTGACCTTCAGCGGCCTCCTCAACGCACTGGATGGTGTGGCCTCCTCAGAGGCCAGGATTATCTTCATGACCACCAACTACGCGGACAGGTCAGAGCTGCCTTCTGCAGGGGAGCAGGGAGGGCAGCACAGGAGAACCTTGCTCCCTTTCAGTGGGCTTTATGGAGGACTATCTGCATTCTCCAGCGTGAAGAATGGGCGTTCAGGCTTCCCACATCCTGCCTTGGGATGCAAACCCCCTGATTGCTAATCAGGATGCCTTTGCTGGAGCCTCAGAAGCTTCCTTGCTCTTCACACCATGGTTGTGCCCTTCAGGAGCGGTACCAGCTTCCTGCCTCTGGGGATCTGCACATTTTGCGCTCGTGGCTGCAAGCGATAGGCTGGCCGCACGCACAGCCCATGGGGATGGCAGGGTGTAGCCTGGGCTGATGGCACCTGGCCAGACGCTGCCCTGTGGCAGGCTTGGCTCACCCCAGACTGAGCTGGCCTAGAGGGTTGTTCAGAGCTTACTCACAGGACAGGGATGGGCAGAGCTGTTTCCTGGGACGTGCTTGTCCTCCTCTGGAGCCAGCTCTTTCCCAGCTCTCTCACTTCTTTCGGGTTAATTTCTCCCCTCACCCCCTCCAGAGACAAACCTGTTCCCCACCTTTACCATCCTGTGCAGAGCACCTCGCAGACGGGACACTGGCTGCGCTAGAGCAGAGTGGGGGTTGCCGCCAGGACACCCCTC
>NW_010397108.1:4079-12656 GCF_000710305.1 Buceros rhinoceros silvestris
GTGGGGCTTGCTGCAGGACCACCCTGCAGAGATGCTTGGATGAGGTTTTCACGGCACCCCTGTGTCTCTCCACAGGCTGGACCCAGCCCTGGTGCGTCCCGGCCGCGTGGATCTCAAGCAGTACGTGGGCCACTGCTCCCGCTGGCAACTTGCCCGCATGTTCCAGCGCTTCTACCCTGAGCAGCCCCCAGCTGTGGCCGAGCGGTTTGCCGAGCAGGCGCTGGCGGTCTCGGGACAGATCAGCGCTGCCCAGGTGCAGGGACACTTCATGCTCTACAAGACGGACCCCGAAGGAGCCATTTCAAACATTCGCTCCATCCTGCTGTGAGCAGGGGCCAGCTTTCCCCTGCCACGTTGAGATGACTGGGACAAGGACGTGACCATCCCAGGGATGCCATGGAGCTATGGGTGCTATTGCACCAGCCCGCTAACCAGCGTGTGCCTCGTGCCGGGATTGCCACAAGCTGCCAAGGCTCCTGGCTGTGAATCCCCTCCCTTGTGGGGCAGCCTGGGGGTGCCCTGGAAGGGCATTTCCCTGGGGCAGGACACTGGGGTGCTGCACTGCTAAAGAGCTGCTGGTCTTTGACAGGATAATGGTCTTCACTCGTTCATGAATATCCTCTGTGAAGTGCTCAACACGTCTCTTGGCTCTCCAGTCCCTTTGCCTGTTAGTTGCCCCGCTACCCAGCTGCTGGCCCAGAGCTCTCCTGACCAGGGCCTGGCATGGCCAGTACTGTAAACCCAGAGCATTTCAGTCAGAAGCAGCTCCCAGGAGACAGCTTGTCCCTTGGGCTGCAGGGCTGTGATGCCAAGTCACAGATCTGCTTGGACATCGTTCCTGGGTGGGCATGACTGTCCCTCCTGCCAGACGAGATGTGGGGCCTGGAGCTCATGGAGGCAGGGAGGCTTTGGCTGGTAACAGAATACCTTCCCAAGAGCCCAATGTTCATCCTCAAGTGAGTTTCTGCAGCCAGGCCAGCCCTGTGTGAGGTGCAGAAATCCCTGTTGGAGGTGTGACTACTCTCCTTCACCCAGGAGAGGCCCTCCGTGGCTGAAGGAGGGATTTGGCCTGCAGCCTCCCTGTCACCAGGCTTTCTTCCTGCTAGGAACAAAAGTTCCAGGTGGGCTGGTAGCGCCACAGGTGCTGAAATACAACCCAGAAGCAGAAGGTTCTGTGCCTCCTTCCCAAGGCCCTGGAGGCAGGGGGGGTATGCTGACCCACTGAACAAGCCAGCCAGAGCCTCCCCAGTCCTTGTTTCAGAATCCCAAAATTGACTTCCCCAGAGCTGCCCCGTGTTCATGTCCCCACTCTGGGCCTGTGTAACGTTGCAGAAGCTGGTTCCAGGCCAAACCTGAGCCGTTGGGTCGTTGCTCAGCCCTCCTCTTGGCTCTGCCCTGCAGGGCTAAGGGCAAAGCTGAGAGCATGTGGGGGTATGAAGGGGCCCAACTGATGCCACTGAAGCTGAATTTCAGGGCCAACAGGCGCTGCTTTGATGCAACCCCAGACTTGCGCAAGTGTTTTTGCAAGGGTTGATCCGGTGGTCGGGGGTGGAGATGTCCCTAGTGACTCAGGGTGGCTCCCAGAGCTAGGTACTGCTGCTGACATCCCAGACCCTGTGCCTGGCTGTTCTACAGGTGCTGACTGCTTGCATCCAGCCTCTTACCTCAAAGCTGGGGGTCAAAACTGGCCATGAGTGACTGGCAAATGCCTCACAGCAGCTTAGGAGAATGGGGGAGTGGTGAGGGAGAGCCAGAGGGGCCTGATACCACCACTCAAGAGCACAGGCAACATCTCACTGCTTGCTTTTAATAGTGTTAATGCTACAGACACCACCGCTGCCCTCCTTCCCGGCCCGAGTGTGTTTGCCAGTTAAGCCTCACAACAGCCCTGTGAGGTAGGTGGATGATGCAGACAGACACCAAGCGAGGAGCCCCAGGGCAGGGTGCAGGCTCCCTTCCTCCCCTCTGACCCGGAGGTTTTTTTCTTTAACCCAAATTCATGTCCACACACTCACAAAACGTGCTCTGCTCCAGGTTGACAGCAGCAAGTCAGAAAGGTGAGGGCCCTTCCTAAATCCCTGTTCCCAGGAAAAGCCCCTTCCCTCTAACACATCGTGCATTTGACCAAGTTACCCAAGTCCTTGCTTGCTCCCATTTCCATGGCTGAATTCCCGTACTCCTGACACCAGGCACAGCAGCTTTCGTACTGAGAGTGAGCCTGGCTCGCTGGAGGAAGCCAAGGAGCTGCAGCTGCTGCGAGGGGCAGAGATCCTCATGTTTCTTTCAGGGCATTTGCCTTGTGTGGAGCACAGCAATTTCACAAGTGAAGGCAGGAGGCAGCAGAACAAGCACCAATGTCAGAGGAAGTTTACACCGTTTCAGTCAGGTGCTGTTCACCCAGAAACCAGCTGGAGGAGGACAGAGTGAGCACTGAAGGAAGACTACGCTCTCTTCAGGAAGCCAATGCTCAGCTCTCATCCCCCAGCAGGGGACAACATCTGGCTCTCAGATCCCCAAGCCCAGGACAAGTAGTGTAGGCTCGGGCCAAGGAGGGAAAAAGAAGTTAATGCCTTTAGAGCACTGGGGTTGAAAATAGGCCAGCGCTGGAAATTCAAGAGAGCTTTCCCGAACCCTTCACGTGCCAAAGGATCAACCAGGCAGATGCAGTGCGAATGCCTTCCCAGCCCTCAGTTTCCCAGGGACCTCACCCAAAGCTCTGGCAAGTCCATCATGGCAGAGTCAGTTTTGCCCTCAGCAGGAGAAGGAAGACAGTAACAACCCGCGTGTGGCCAAAAGAGAGGTGGGGGCACAAGGCACAAACAAGTGTGAAGGAATCAGTACTGTCTGTGTGAGCCGGACAGCTTACACCGAACCAGGCAAAGCAGGGACTGGGGAACCCTCCTACCACCCAGGACGGCTGGGGGAGGACTCTGCCCCGGCCTCGGGTGTAGGGAGCAGGGAGCGGAGGAAGCTACACCAGGGATCAACAATCTCGCTCCACACAGCAAAGAACAGGAAGGAGAGGGCAGAGAAAACAAAGGGAGCAGGCTCTGGAGGAGACCCAACAAATTAATGTGAACAGCAATGTCCCACTTCAGAGTCCTAGGATCACCCGTCACAGCTCTGGAGTGGGACAGTTTCAACCTGTGAAGCAGCAGAAGGAACAGCACCAAGTTAGTTTAAACAGCAAATTCTCATTTCTTTCAAGCAGGGTCAACTTTGAAGATGAAAGGAGGGTCAGAGTATCCAAACTGTTGGGGCGCGTCTTCACTCTGGGCTGTTGAAAGCTCCAAGAGACAGCCTGGCCCTCGAAGAGGATCCCAACAGAACAGGTGAAGGTTGCAAAGCAGAGCGCTCTTCCCACATCTCTCCCATCAGCTCCTGCCTGCTCAGAAGCAGCTGAAGGACAGGGCAGGAGCTCCAGCTAAACTCAGGCCTCCTGGGGGAGCAGGAGCCGACCCAAAGCCTCAGCCATCAGACAGCCCTGACCTGCCAATGTGTTGACTTCAGCTTAATTTAGCTCTCCTGGCTGGGACTGGGAAACATCCTGTCGCACAAAGGACCTGTCTGGCTGAGCCCTTCAGCTGAGCACTGGTCAGGGCTGCAGGAGAAGCAGTGTTGTCTCCAAGGGACAGGGACAGCAGCTGAGAAGGTGCTCTGAGAAGGAAAGGGGGACACGGCAAGCTGAGCTCCAGGCTGCTGCCCTGGCACAGCCTCATCACTTGGCACCACCACAGCTCCACTGGGATGCTGGCTTCCAGGGACGGTCCTGCCACAGCTCTGGCTCTGCTGTGGCATCACGCTGGGCCCAGTCCCTTTGCTTGGTACGTGTGCACTTTTGTTAGCTCGCACACAGGGATGATGGCTGCAAGTGCCCGGTCAAGGCTTCCTCTGTCCCCTGGGTCCTCCAAGACCAAGGCTGACAAGATTTGTCAGGAGTCAGCTTCTCCAACTCTGATGACAACCAGTCGCTCACGCCAGGATGCTTTGCTCTGCACATAACCTAGAGACACTTCCTGTCCCAAGCTGTGCCACATGCCAGCTGTCTCCTCCCTCCCAAGGGGTATGGTGTCTGCTTGCTACTGCTCCACCAGAGCCTTCACTGTTCTCCCCAGAAACAGCCCTTCCCTCCCCCAGCCCAGCCCCTCACCACTCCTGCTAGGAGCCACTCTCCTTCTCAGGATGGGCTTCTCGACATCCACTGGGCCTCAACACACCTCGCCCTCTTGGTGCTCTGGGGTAGGAACCACGCTCCTGGATCCTGGACCTCTCCCACCTCCCGCGATCCCAAGGCCTGTGGTGGCCCTGCCAGCTAGGGGCTCCTCTGTGGTCGCTGCGGTTGAACGCCAGGTTCTCCTTCTCCCTGCCCCGGGCCTCAGCCCCCTCCCCCGGGGTCCATCTCTCCGCATCACAGCGCTCCTCTTTCAAGTTCACTGCCTCTGTAACTGGCGAGGAGTCTTCAGGGCACAGCTCCTTTTGTTCAGACAAAGCAGCAGCCCTGCTCCTGCTGTGAGGCTTCGGAAGCTGCTGGCTGTGCCTCCCACCAGGTCTCCGCTCAGGTCTCCGGCTGAAACCCCGGGGCCCCATGGAGCCACGGGGTGGATGACAGGCCTCTTCTGCCGGTTCCAGCAAGCTGCTGCATGACTGCCTGCCCTGACTGCTGGGGCCTGGCCTCTCCCTCTTGCTCTGTTGCTCTCTGGGCACAGCAGGCCTCTCAGGCCGCCCAGATTCCGTTCTGGCCTCCGCTGCCCTGGCTGGCTCTGGAGCCAAGGCTTGGCTGGGCGGCTGGGGCACATCCACAGCGCTGGCACTCACCGGCAGTTCGGAGGCAGTGGCTGCTTGGCCTGGATCGTGCGACCCACGGTTGGGCTGGGGGCCGGGGCCACATCCACAGCGCTGGCACTCACCGGCAGTTCGGAGGCAGTGGCTGCTTGGCCTGGACTGACAGCAGCTGGAGGCTGAAAGAAAAAAAGCCACCAGTGAAGAAAGGGTTAGGGGACTCCCATCGCAGATGACAGCGCTCGGTCCTGCAGCCCAGCACCCCCCTCGCCAGCTCTCCGCCCCGGTGCCATACCGCCTGGAGGCTGATGAAGTAACGGTTCCTCTCTGCCTCAGGGTCAATGATGCCCCCTTTCTCTTGCTGCCTCTTGAAAATCAAGCGCAATTCTTCCTGGTGCTGCAGTATCTTGGCGTCGGGCCTGTACGGCTCCTGAGCAGCAGAAAGCAAGGTGGGTAAGTGCTCTCTCAAAATCCAGCACGGGCAGCCAGCGAGCAGTGCTAAGAGCTACTCCCCAAACCCTTCTCTGATCGCACAGTGCCCAGGCAACCTGCTTCCCTTTGCCACATTTGACCAGGCCTACAAATGTGCGTGAAATTCCGAGAGAGAGCTAGAGTCACTCCTGCAGTGACCTGCCCTGCTGGGGCAAGATGCAGAGCAGCTACAGTCAGGTCACTCTCCTGACCTTGATGATATTCCAGCAAGTACGGGGACATGTCCCATGGCAGAACCACCTCTGCCCCTGCTCAAGACTCAGGGTTATACAACTAAACCTGCTCTTTGTGAGTGCATCAGAGTCAGGAGACACCCTGCTAGGTTTTGTGAACTCCCCTTGGGATGGGCTGTCTAGGAGGACCCAAGAGCACGCACTCCTTCATCCATCACAGTGTCTCATTTGAAGCTATGCAGTGACTGGGCACAGCTGGGCAGGTGAGCCCCCATTTCTTACCAGTGGGTGCTGCGGCGGCGGCGCTGCCTTCAGAGCACAGAGATCGTAGACCAGGGTCTCCCGGCAAACAGGGCACTGCACACCCACCTCCTGCGGGGAGGCAAGAGGTGACACCAAAGCCTGGCTGCAACCCAGCTCAGGCACTGCCAGATAACCCCCGCCAGGAAGCGGAACAGGGTGGCCGCCTTCGCTCTTCTGCCAGGGCAGGGAAGCCCAGGGGGGTTCCAGCAGCATGAAGGCAGCCTGGTGTCTCAACGACTGCTACAGAAGGTGTCTCCACTATGAGGCATGCTGGAAGTCATGTTCCAGCAGCCGATCGCTGTACAAGCCACCTCTGTCAGCATGCACAGCTGCAATCCTCCTCAGCCCAGGATCTATTTGTCTCCACGCCAAAGTGGAGCGTGTCCTCCAGGAAGCCCCTTTTTGAAAGGGATTTGCAGGAAGGAGCCTTTGCCTTGTTCCATGCTCAACTGTGGTGTGTGCTCTGTGGCTGACAACTGTTCCAGCACCTGCTCAGGCAGGTGTTATCACCCCAGAATGGAGGAGAGTGCATTTATCCTGCTGCAAACCCCTGCAGTTCAAGTCTCTTTTCTAACTTCTGTGGTTCCAGAAGGCCAAAAATGCAACTCCCCTGCCTGCTCACACAGCAGGCACTGACCCAAAGACCCAGTAAACCAGCTGCTAAAGTACTAAATGCTCATGGGGTAAATTTGGTTGGAAACGGCCCCTGGAGATCACTTGGATTAATCCCTGTTCTCATTCTCAGTGTGGGCATCACACTGACCATGCTGCTGGCTCAGGCCAGCCCTTGCTCCATATCCCAAAGAGACGTGACGAAGACCTGTGCAGGGGGAGACGAGGGCCAGGGGAGGGAGCCCAGGGCCTGCTACCTGTTTGGGGGATGGTGCCAGGCACTGCTCTCTCTCCTCCTGCTGCATGAGGATCTCCTGCTCCATATGCTGGGCGTAGCGGGCCAGGCAGTGGGAGTGGAAATAGTGGTAGCACTGGGTCTTTGTGAAGGCTTCTCTCTCCTGTAGAGGAGAAAGCACAGCTTTAAAAGGTTTCTGAGCACAGCATTGTGCAGCCTTCCCAGCTGAGGTGGGTTTTCACTCCCACATCAGTGCTGGCAGTAGGAAGCTAGTGCTATTGTTGGCAAATCCATACAGTATCTGCTGCTGGGCTTCATCTCTACTCCCTGAGCTCTTACTGGGACACTATTACCTGTTTGGAGTGTGAGAAACTCTCCTAATGTCAAGATGCAAATTTTCTGTGACTGGCTTCTCTGCATGCGTTCCTGCGTAAGCAGCAATTTACCCACCCAATGTGTTCTCCTTCCTCTCCTTGCAACCCGGACAGGACAAGCTGCCCTGTCCCCATGGACCTCAGCACCTGCTTAGGTGTGTTCTAGCCCCAGTTCCTCCAGACCACCTGTATGCTGAACTCCAGACAAGGTTTGACCCACACAGGGAAGCTGAGATGCCCCAGCAGCTATCCCCAGAGCCTACCCACTCCTCTGGGGACACTCCGGCATCACTGATACCCCTGTACCCTCTCTTTGTAGATGGTTGTCTTCAGGCTGACAGGGAGAGCAGCGTGTATTTCCTTAGGAAGGTTCATGCCCAGCAGGGTCAGGAGCCAGGGGGCTGCTGAGGCACGCTCTGGTCCCAGGCCAATATTCCGAGCTCTGAGTTCCAGGCTCCCCGTTCTGCCTCCCCTTCCCAGTCAGCATGCAGGGCCAGGAGAAGACACATGCCTACCTGAAAGCCATACAGGCAGATCACACACTGGCCGTGAGGAATGTTGTTGTCAGTGAGAATCTCCTTCCCCTTCTGCAGAAACATTAAAGCAAAAGTTTTCCTCACTGGCCTGTCCATGGGCTCAGGGCTGTCCCACCCCGTGGGCAGTCAGAGACCAGTGTCTGTGGCTGGTCACCCCCAACCTCCCCCAACTTTCACCTCAATCAGTTCGTAGAGCACCTCTGTCCCCAGCCTGGCTTCAGCAACGCTTCTGAGGGTCTGGGAAATCCTACAGCAAAAGAGCAAAAATGCTTAACACAAATTCATCCACACCTTTTCAATGTCCCGCATACCTGTCACCCCTCCATGATGACAGGAGGAACAAATGGAGCGCTGGCCTTCAGGCTTTGCTTGCAGCACAGGATGGACATGAGCAGACGCACATATTCACATGCTCTCCTGGCTCCCACAAGCTGGAGCACAGGCCACCTTTGTCCTCAGAGGACTTGCATGAGCTGGTGTGCTGACTGCCTCGGCCAGGGCTCACCCAGCACCCTTCAGTTTTTGTGAATCTCAGGCTTTGTCTATCTGATGACAGCAGGTCTGGCGGGAGCTGCGTTACTGCTGTGCTGCCGGCAGGTACCAGGGTCTCTCTGCACATGTTCCGCTGCACTGAGGACAGGAGAGCAATGGGCTGCCCAAGGGCTTGGGTCAGTCCCACCTCTGTCAAAGCAACACCAAGAGCTTCAAAGGCCCAGGGGATTTAGAATACATTTCTGGGGGACCACAGGGGAACAACCATAACTCAAAACTCAGCACCGGTGGCTCCTATGAGATTTAAACCAAGGTGATTTAGTGACCTGTATCCACTTATTAACCAGACACGTGAATTTGAGAAACGTCTTTTCCACCAGTCCTGCCTCCCTGATATCCGGAGGAAAGGGTCACCCTCTCCCCGCTCTCCCAGCACTCACTTTTGAATTTGCTCATCTGACAGCCCCCGCGGGTTCCTGATTGAGATCTCTGGAGCTTTGTTGGGATACTAAGGAGAAAAGGAGAGACACTCAAAGCACAACAAGGAAGACGCGGAGGCCCGGGGCGGGGAGGGAAGTGGG
>NW_010397109.1:0-11251 GCF_000710305.1 Buceros rhinoceros silvestris
CTGTCCAGATCCCTCTGTAGAGCCTCCCTAGTTTTAAGAAGATCAACACTCCCACCCAACTTGATATTGTTTACAGCTTGAGCTATTGTTTCTTGCCCTATTCTTCATTACCATAGGAAACATTCTCTTTGCAGCTGTTTTACATATTCAGATACTGTTATAACCTCTCCTCTCTAACTTAGGTCTCCTAGATGTGGCCAAACACTCCATCCATTGTAACTTCCCAGAATTTTCTCATAGCCTTCCTCTGTACTCCCTCCAGTTGGTTCACCTTAGAAATCATAATAATGTTTTGAAGAATTACGTTACCATTTTTTTCAACTGTGCTGCTGTTTATAAACTCCAGTGCAATATTTGGCCTCTATGAAACAGCATGGTGGGTTGACCCTTGCTAGAAGTCACATGTCCACCAAAGCTGCTCTATCACTCCAGCTCCTCCTGTACAGGGAAGACAAAATATAATGAGAAGCTCATGGGTCAAGGTAAGGACAGGGAGATCACTCTCCAATTACTGCCACAGACAAAACAGACGCAACTTGGGAAAATCAGTTTATTACCAATCAAAATCAGAGTAGAATAATGAGAAATAAAAACAAACCTTAAAAACATCTCCTTCCTCTCCTCCCTTCCTTCTTCCTGGTTTTAAGTTTACTCCTGAATTCTCTAACTTTTCTCCCTCCAGCAGCACAGGGGGATGGAGAATGGGGGTTGTGTTCAGTTCATCCCATGTTTTTGCTGCCACTCCTACTGCTAACCACAATAGGGCACAGAGGGACAGTCTGCATCACCATGGCCTTTACCATGGACTGCAGGGGAATTTCTGCTCTTGAGCCAGGAGCACCTCCTGCCCCTCTCCCTTCACAACCTTGACATCTGCATAGTTGTTTTACATATTCTCACTCCTCTCTTTGGATACAATTGCTGTTGCTCAAGGTTGGGGTTTTTTTACACCCTTCTTAAATATGTTACCATGGAGGCACTTCCACCATTGCTGATGGGCTTGACCTTGGCGAGCAGCAGGTCTGTCTTGAAGCCGGCTGTCATTGGCTCTGTTGGGCATCATAGGGGAAGATCCTAGCAGCTTCACACAGAAGCTGTCTGTGTAGCCCTCTGTCTACCAAATCCTTGCCAAGCAAACCCAACACAAACAGCACAATGCTCTTAACCTACATTGTGATGCGCTGTAACCTCTAAATAATTCTTAGCGAGACTGTTATCTATCTTATCTCAGCTTCTTTCATTGTATTTTCTCAACCCTTTATTCCTGCCTAACTGCAGAACCATGCATTTGTTCTAATTAATTTCTTTGTTGTTTTCAAGACTTTCTGTAAATTGTTGTGATCATTTTGAATTAATTCTTATCCTTCAATTTTTTTTGCTACCTCTTTCAGATTCATTTCATTTGCAGATTTAATATGTATATTCGAACAACCTGGTGTTGGATTATAATGAAAACATTGAGTATACTAAGCCTAGGAGAGATCCTTGTGGAGCCCTCCTCAATTCATCTTAGCAGTTTGACAGTGAAGAGCTGGCAACTGCTCTGAACATGTCATCCACAGACAATTTTGTCCCCACTTTACAATAACTCCGACTTGCTTGTGTAATGTGAGACAAAGTAAGAAGTCTGAACAAAGCCTAGTTACCTGATGTCTATACCCTTCAGGCCTGCAACTTCACATAAAAAGATTTTGGATTGATCTGATATGATTTAATCTTGACAAATGAGTTAACACTCACTGCTTTTGCTGCCTACTCACTTACTACTTACTCATCTGGTGTTCTTTCAGGTCCCCTTCAAAAATGCTGTTGGATTTTTTTATCTAGTATGTTCCCACGAAAGGAATTGGTGTATCATTCCACATCTTTCCCTTTGCCTTTTTTTTTTTTAAATCCAGATCTTGACCTCCACAGATTCTCAAATGTACTGATAGACTGAAGAGATTGCTTCAGCCAGGGCTTTCACAACCCAAGAAGGACTTCACCAGGGCTGGAGAATCAGAAATATCTAAGTGTACTCAAAGCAGGTCTGTCTGCCTTCTTCTTCTTTGTCATTAAAGTTAATTACAATAGCAGATTGAACACCATTGACTACGTAACATGCAGCACGGAGGAGTTGTGATACGGTCCCTGCAGTTTGCTCTTGGGAGAGGCAATAGATGGTTAAACAAAGCTCTCTGCAAAGCTTCTGAAGTCAGCAAGCACATAAAAATTCTGCCTCAGTTCTTAAAATTTCCAAGGTATGAAGATAGACCCAAATCAGACTCCAAAAATAATCTCCAACTCAGGGAAGATATTTCCAGAAGTGGGAAACATATATTCCCTGCACTGCTCCTCCTTCTCAGAATGTGAAATAACGTTTAGAGAATCTTTTAGCTTACTAGAAAAATTAAGCAGTGCTGAAGGCTTGTAACTTAAATGTTGCTAAAAAGGTTGTTCAATTTCCATGTTACAATGTTTTTCTTATGTTTGAAAACATAAAAAAATACATACAAACTAACTTAAAAGCTAAAATACATTAAAAATATCTAATGCTTCAAACTCTGGAACTATTGGACTTGTGATTTTCCCATTTGTGCATAAGAATGATTACTTTTGGTATGTAATCAATTTTCAGAAGCCCTCAGATTCATTGATTGTGGATGAGACAAATTCCTCTAAAAGCCACATTAAATCTGGTAGTACTTAACCACTTCGATCTAAATATTTTGTAAAGTATGTTTGAAATATAGTGACTCTACTCTAATCCCACCTACAGGGAAGAATTGCATGTTCTTTGCATTGAAGTTTGACAGATATCCTCTGTCGGCATATGGGCAGAATTCCCATTAACTTTAGAAAGGGTAAAGCACAAATGTTTTAAGACAAGGCAACCTTATTTGTTGCCAAGAGGCATGGCAGCAGGTGGGAAGGCAGAAAAGTGTTCTTCAGCTAAATCCGGCTTGAAACTTTCATAATATTATGAAAAGACAGAAAACGGAGTGGGTTAAAATCCTTTACATTGCTACCGATTGTACCAAAGGACTCGCTACCACCACTTGCTGGGGCAGCCTAAAAAGCCAGCTTGTAGTTCCGTCACTCTGAATAAAGTCGCATGAAATGCAGCCAAATAAATTGTAGATTTTGTGAAGAATGGCCTGAGACACATCTGAAAAAGAAAGTAAAAATATAACTGGACACAGAAGTTTTAAGGCTTAATGTACATGAATTCATCATCAAATAAATAATAAATAAAGATATTGAAAGAAACTAAATCAAAGAATATTAATTACAGTACTCAGGTTCCTACATTCAGGAAAACAATGAAAAAACTTCGTAATTTCATAACTTTTTCAGTTGCCTAAGTAGTTAGAAAAAATATTTCTTTGTAACTTTAATCTCTGTGGCTGGGCAAGTGCCACCGGTTTGGCCCAGGTTGAGCCAAGGACCAGTAACGATAATACCTTCCCCTATTCCAGCAGAAACAGGGGAAGGGAGAAAAGAATTTGTGAGACCTCTAATAAGCTTTTTTTTTTTAAAACTGAAACAAACTTTCATAACACAACAAACAGAGAAATATTAAATACAAAGCAAAACCAACAAGGTATTGAGGGTTTTGGAAAATGGAAAGGCGAGGGTTAAAACTGTGGGATGGAAAGTAAAACCGCGGCGGTGTAAAGATGGCAACGGCCACGTGGTGACAGTTACAAAGAAAACCCGTGGCAGTCAAAACGCTGTGGCGCCACGTGGAGAGAATCCAGACCAACACGATTTTTACCAGTCTATCATGGATTGAAGCGAAGCAAAAGTGCTGTCGGCAAAAAGCAGCAGAGAGCTCCCGGATGCGCGGGGTAGAAAGGCTCTGAAAGCGGCAGGTTCCGCAGCAGCCGGAGGGAGGGGGGCTCGGAAAGCGGCAGGTTCCGCAGCAGCAGCAGTGAGGGGGGTTTTCCCGGCTGGTCCCTGCGGCAGCGGCTTACCGAAGCTGCAGGGACGTGAAAGCATGGAAAAGCAGCGAGGCAGGAACAGGCAGGAGAGCAGAGCCGAGCCAAAAGCAGGCAAGTCCGTGGGGGGAGTTGCCGCTCGGAGATACGTGGCACGATTGCTGTAGCTGGGTGGCATGGCCAAGCTGAAAGCAGGCAGGTCCATGAGAGAGATGTTGCCCTCGGCCCCACCCAGTGCAGAAGAGAGGGAGAGCTGGCCACGTGTCTGGTTCTTAAAGGGCCAGCACCCGGAAAATGGAAACGGAAAGAAACCCACCAGAACTTTTAACCAATGATAAATGGAGATGCAGCTGACATCACATGGCAGGG
Organism: Buceros rhinoceros silvestris; assembly: GCF_000710305.1. Taxonomy (NCBI): domain Eukaryota; kingdom Metazoa; phylum Chordata; class Aves; order Bucerotiformes; family Bucerotidae; genus Buceros; species Buceros rhinoceros. The sequence continues at coordinate 4,290 of NW_010397109.1, forward strand.
AATACAACTGGTTAGTTAGAGCAAGCTCTCCTAAAAAGGAGATCTTTTGCCAACCCATCACAGCAAGTATTTTGCACAACTGAAGCAGGAGTTGAGCGTGACCTGTCAATTAATATATTTATCCAGTAAATGGGAGAGTTGAGATCAGTCCTATCTCTGCTCCCATCATGAGCATAGTGCTCTAACCAGAGGTGACAGGGTGTCCTGAGCAGGTGCCCTCTCTCACCCTGCTGCTATAGACAGACTTCTCTGTGGCTGTGATGGCAAAACAAGTGCTGTCAGACCTGGGAGAGCAGGCAATGAGCCTCACGGCAACCCAGCAGTGAGAGAACTTGGCTAAGAAAGGGTAGAATGGGTGTTCAGATGCCCTATTTCTGACTTACTGCTGCATTTTTATAACTACATACAATGCAGTGTACTCATTCCAGACATTGACCTCCCTTTGCTGGATTTCACTAGTTGACTTAGACATCCCAGTGCTCCCTGTGCTCCTATCTTAATTTCCTAGCATTTTCCCGTTTAATCCATAAAATGGAACGTCTGCCTTACAGGGGAGAAAACAAAAAACAAATAAAGAAAAAGGTAAAAGAAACAACAGGATGATGCCACAGGTTCAAGCACTGTCCTGTCACCATCCAGATACATGAAGAGTCAGTGCTGCCTCTGATATTACTTTTGCCATCTCACTGTCCCCTTTACCATGTCTGGACATCATTCACGAGGTATCCCAGCCCAAGGATGGTGCCAATAATTTGAAAGTAGAAATCTTGCTATGTGGACTGCAAAGAAATGTGTTTACTGAGTGTTAAACTGTGTTTATTTGAGAAAAATAAACTGTTCCATAGCATCACAGACAGAGGATGGCCTCTACCCTGGTCCTTAGGGGATATACCCTGTCCCTGAGTATCACCATGTCTAAAACCCTTCTTCATGCTTAAACATTTGGCCAGATTTCTGTGAGGCTGTGCTTGACACTATACCTACAGAAAATTTCAGAATTTCTGTGACAGTGTAACAAAACTACAAGAAATGTGCCATAAAAACCTATTGTGCTTTACTTCAGAGGAAACATGCAATCAATTCTTCCAGCAAAAGAAGAGGGTGGGGGCAACTTGTCGAATTTTCTTTCTTGCTGTCTCTCATTTTTTGGGTTCAGTATAGTCAAGAAGATTTTATAATGGGAAGCAATCTTTTCATCCTTTTCTGTCATGTAGGTTTATGATATAGAACGATGGGGAGGTTTCTTTATGGTCTACAATGAAAATTACATTAAAAGGTCATTCCATGTAAAAAAATACACAAGGAAGACATGCTAGTGCCTGGAAAAATTTTGAAAATCACGTATTCAGAAATCTTTTATGGAGTATGCAGGGGTATTCCCTTTTGCAGCAGACACACTCCTTTGCACCTTGGACTTTCCACATCTGACCCTCATCCTCTCAGCAGGATCAGTACTCAGGAATGACATTTGTAAAGTTCCAAAGCAGAGCACCTGTCTATTCAAAGGAACTGATAGAGAACTTCAGGAGATTTTTAAAAAATGGGTTCACCTGTTTTTGGCTTATCTGCAAGTTGTTCTTTTTTTTCTAATTAAGATTTAATGGAGCTTTCCATAATGGAAGACTATAACCAATCATATTATTATACGAATTTTACTTTTGTATTTCACTTGAGCCAGTTTATTTCTTTTTCTAACAGGCCAAGTGGCTGTAACTTCAGGTGCAGTCAATCACATCTTGGGAAACATTAAGCAGAGGAAGCAAGAAATGGGAAGCACCAGAATAAATTAGATAAAAATCCGAAACAAAGACTGAAAAGAAAGCCAAATTCAGTTTACCAGGAAAATCTGATATGCTATAAAATAACAATTTGAAACATTAGAAGAATTCATGAGTCAGCCATTCGGGGAATCATATCACAAATCTAATGAGTTTATTCTCACATGAGACCCCATGAAAAAGAAATTGGTCTGTGAAAGCAATTCCAGAAAGTCAAACATTCTTTAAAACACTTCCAGCCAACCCATCAGCTCTTCCCAAGAGAAATTAGGAATGGCTGTTCCAGGGGTAAAGGCTGATTGGCATGCTGGTCAGGTAGCCTGGTGCCTCCTTATCACCTACCTCAGTGGAAAACGCCCATAGCCAGTGGTTGCTTCCCTGCAACACCTGCAAAAACCTCTACACAGAAGTCTGCCCCAACCCTGCAAGGGCTGCTCTGTCATGGGTTAGCATATTTTGCACATTCAGTGGCATCATTCACTCAAATGAAGGCATTCTGCCATTCACCGCTGCTGTCACTGCAACTAAGTTTTGCCTATAAAGGAGATGTTCAAACACATTTTTTAGAATGAAGCATTCCTGACTGAGAAACAAGATGTCACAAGAAGCTAGGAATGAGATGGCAGCCTGTCCCAGACCCAGGGAGGGGAACTGGGAAGATGTTGCTTTCCAGGAACTGGGAGATGTTGCTTTCTCTGTGTCCAGCTACAGAAAATAAACCATCTCAGCCCAAGTCCCAGTGTGTTTGAGTAGGAATTATCTGACCAAATGTCTAGGCTTGTTCCTTTCTTATCAGGGAATAGGATGTGGTGCAGCAGCCCTATTTTAGATGGCTAATGTAATATGAGATGAATTGTACCTTTGAGAGGGTTTATTTCTTTCTACCAGGTATAAAGAGATCTTAAGATGACTAATTCAAATGTACATATCACCACCAAACACTTAAAAGCAGCTGAAAGGAATCTATGCTATATGTCCACAACATCAAAAAAGCACCACAGCTAATGATAGTTGGGGGGAGGGGAGGGGGGATTGCCAGTCTTGAAAAGGAGCCACTCTTATTTATTCTCCTTCCTTGGAAAAAAAAAAGAGCACAGGGAACACTTTTACAGTGGTGACCATCCTGCATTAGGCCATACTATCGGGTGTCTTGTATAAAATTCTCAATTTAGCATCTTTCACAATAAAATATTTTTATATATACAAGTGTGTTTATAAAAAATTAAATACAATGAAAAATAACAATGAAAAATAAATGAAGGTATTCCTTGATCTAAATTTTAGAAACCTGCATTTGGGGAATATTTATTATTTTCTGGAATACATAAGAATTTAGATTTGACTGAAGATGAACAATAACAGAGCAAAATAAAGGCTTTAATTAATCACTGAGCGCTTGTCATTTTGACAACTAAAGAATAGTGAAGCTGCAAAGAACCGAGTGAAACAACATCAATCACCCAGCTACAATAAATAATTTAATAAAAAAATCACTGGATAACTACAAGGTCTAAGGAGGTAAAGTATAAAAGATAGAAGAGAAAAACAGGAGAATCAGCCTATGTACAGCTCACCCTACTTATATTAATATTGCATAACACTGGCAATCTCCATCACATCCTTTGCCATGCACAATAAAACACCATATGCATTCACCTAGGAGATGAACATCAGAGCTTCGTAGAAAGCAGAATAGAACAGGCTGGCAATGACATTAATATATTATTTTATCATGTTTTGTTTGAAGTTAATTACTCTCATCAGCAAACAGAGAAGAAAGGAAAAATAAAGAATAATGTAGTTGTCACCATTCAACATCACAGTCAGGTCCAGCATCCCACTTGCTGCCTGTCTCACAGAACCTGCAATGAACCAAAGCCAACAACGGGAAGCACACACAAAATTAAGAATTAACAAAAGACAAGCAAGGAACACAGTGAGGAACAACTACATCACCCGCAGTGACTCACACTGGATAGTTCTCTGAAAACTTCAGCTCGTATAGCATGTTTAGCAGTGGTCAGAATGATTAACAGACCATCAAAAGTTAGCAGTATAAGGCAGAGGATAAAATGGAAAACAACATTATTGTGTGGATAAGAAACCTTTCCACACACAGCTAACAGGGCATCATTAGAGCAGCACTGGAGTAGCTGATCCTCCATTCTGACACAATGGAGCACCTTTTGTGGTTTTGCATTCTGAAAGATTTATTTGGATTGAACACGGGTTTAAAAAAATAGTAAAATGCACATGTTCTATTTCATATCTAAGGGCTTATGGGACATAATTGTGCCATGGTGGAAACTTGAATGAAAAGTACAGATAATAACTCTTTCCTTCTTTTCACTTGATTAAAAAATATATATTTTCTTCCCCCTGCAAGAAGATGCTCATACAATATCATTTCCTCTCTCTTATCCTTACAGAGCAGAGGGGCTCAAACATAACCATGCAGAGAAAAAGTCCCAACTCTTTTCCAAAACACCTCAGGACAAGAACACTATCAGCAACACTGTAATACAAGACTCCGGCCCATCAAGTGACTACATGGAGGGCTAAAAGGATCCCAATACATGGGTTTTTTCCTCCATAAGGAGGTTTCACAGTAAAACACTCAAATCATCCAAAAGCATAGTGGACTGCAATCCTGCAGTCAGCTAGCAGCCTTCTCCACAAGAACTCCTCTCTAGGAATTCAAACACTCAGCTACCAGCAAGCTTTCAGCAGGCTGCAACATCTGCTGCTCTTGATTTTCTGTTCCAAGTCTGCAGGTGAACTGGTATCTGCTCTGGCATGGTAGATAGGAGGAGATGGTTGTGAAGGAGGAATCTTCCTACTCCAGCTGTTTTCTCCAGGGGTAGCGCCAGCAGAGCCCTCCTACCTGCAGAGACCTTTCTGAAATTAGTATTATACACCCTTTCAAAGATTGAATCCATCTCCTCTAATCCAGTCCATTCTCCTCATTTGAGATTTTTTTTTCCTATGGTCCCTTTTTGTTTAAACACGGCATGTGATGCAGGATGCCTTTCAGCTTTTCCGGGGCTTACCAGGAGACAGCCTGCAATGGTGCTCTGGTAAGGAGGGGGCTGCAGAGCCAGACTGGAAAGCAGAGCACATACCCTGAATCACAGCAAGGGACACAACAGGGAGGGAGCCACAGGTGTCAGCACCACAGCTGAACAGCGCAGAGAGGGCCAAAGGCACCAGCATGGTGCTGGGGAAGGGTGTGACTGGGAGGGGATGTCGCTGCTGCTGGTAGACATCACAGGTGGATACAATAAAGCGGCACGTTAAAAGATTTTCTAGGCTAATTGTTGTTTAATTTTTGCTAATTATACCTCTTCAAATTGCAGGGTACAGCACCCCTGCCTGCCACCCCAGCAGCTCCCAGGCATCCCTTGCTTTGCCTCGCACTGAACATGCTGCACAGATTCACTTGTTTGGCCGTCTGCTCATACATCAAGCTCGACGGTCCATTAATCATTTTAACCACTCTTCACTCTGCAAAATAATATGATAGACTCCTAAAAATGAGGGATGAAAAAGGCCAGCAAAACCATCAAATCCCTCCCTCTGCCAGCATAGGACTCTTCCCAGGGAATATATCCTCACTATATTTTTCTTACCTATTTTTTGACATCTCGAGTTTAGGCCAACAATCCTTCTGCCAGTCCTTCCTCTTTGTAATGATGAGATGACAGATAATATGTTTTGTTTGCGAAACTTCTCCACTTTCTTCAGGGGGACTTTTTGTGGAAATCCTGTCATGATTTCTTTCAAGCTTATTTTCAAGGGTTGGCAGTGGTGAACCGAAGTTGTCTCGTTCATAATCTCATGCCACATTAAACACTTAATGCTTCAGCAGTTTAGTTTTCCCACACAAGCTTTCAGTTGCCCTCTTTGCTGCGTGGGAAGAACTAATCTCTCAGGGTAAAAAGTTATTTCTTTTCCTCACCATGCTAACCCTGGGCAGAGAGACTGTTGTCACTGGTGCCCAAATATGACAAATTATGTTTAGATAATTTTCTGATATGCCTATCTATCTCTGTAAGTGTGATGAGACCGCTAAAAAGAAGTAACATGTGAAGGATCTGAAAGATACTGAAAGTTACGCCTACTTTTTCAAAACACCCTATGAAAGATATTATCTTTAAAGGTGGTAGGACAAAACTACAGCCTCAATTCTCCACCCCTTCTTTGTGTATTTTTTGTCTGGTTAATAAAATGATCATAACATTCACATGACTGTGAGCATATTTACACACTCAGAATTTTATTAAAATAACACATTTTTCCCTCCCTGCAGCATGCAAAAATCAGAAGCTGCTTAACAATCTCTCCTGTTCCAGGAAACACTTGGATTTAGGAGAAATACCTCTCTACAGTCATTTAATAGTGAAACAGAGTGCTGTCTTTAAGACCGGTATTTTCAGATTAGCTTAATGGGTTTAGGTACCTTATCCCTCTTGAGTCTCAGGAATAGCTGAATCTAATACTTAGTAGTTCCCCCAAACCAGCCACAGGTTGCACGCTGCATGGTGAAAGCACACATGCTTTGGCTGTCTCAGAGGATGGTATGCAGCAGTTCCTGGCTCCTTCACTAGCTTCTCCCCACATCGTCATAGGGATACATCCCATTGTTTTCTTTTTCATTTTATAAACAGGGTAACCAAGGCGAAGCTCCTCAAGCAGAAAGCAGAGCCATGGCAGTTTCACGTTCCATGCATTGGAGTGGTTTTCCCAAAATTCCTGAGATACCAGGCTGTATTCAGTGTTTACCGTTACCCTGTCATGTTCTAGCTTTTTACTAAAAATACAACAAAAAAGATACAAAATTTCTGAGTAATTGTGGGCCTACAGCTCCACATCCTAACAGGATAGTTCACAGCCTCTGCAGCAGCTGCTGTTCAAGACCAGTGACAGCACTTTACTAGGAAACCTTAGCTCCTTAACTTCTTTCCGTCTGGCCCATCTTGAGATCCCTCTGCTTCAACATTTTCTGTAATTGCAAGAAGTTTGGGTCCCAGAAAAAATGTTTTCTTTTAATAATTTTTAATTTTATCTTATTCCAAGGTATTTGTGTGGGCTTTTTCTAAAAAAAGATATTGAATACATATTTGAATAAATTCCGTATAGTTATACTGTTACTTTTAATTATTAATTATAATATAATTATAATAC
>NW_010397110.1:0-16170 GCF_000710305.1 Buceros rhinoceros silvestris
GTTAAGGGGGTGGGGGGAATAGATTCAATCTAATAGCTCCAAATGTCAACTACTTCCATTGTCCAGTCCAGAATGAATAAAAACACAACCAACTCAAAATTGAAATGAGACATTAGCAAGACTGAGAGCATGGAGAGTAGATGTTCTAAATGACTAAGCAAAAATCCTCCTGTTGGCCAATATATGTAAGATTTGAGAAAAACTAAATTAGAAAAGGAGACAGAGAATAACTGACTATGAACATTAACTGGGCTAAGGAACCAGAACTCCTAGTGGAGGTCAGGGAGAAGAAAAGAGACTGAATAACGAGAATAAAAGCAAGGAATCTTGTGCCAGATTTGACACGAATGCTTTCAAGGCAGCTGTGGAACATGTTCATGAGAAGAAAGCAGAAACAGGAAGTACTAGCAAGTTACAACATACCATCACTTCTGGCTGAGGAACTGGGCAACAGATGCATTCAAATAGAAAGAGTTGCTCACCTATAAATCTCTGTAACCCCTTTCAGGTTATAACTGAACACACAGTTGTGAAGACACAGTACAGCACTTGACAACAGAACCTCTCACTTATAGTGTAAGAAGTCTGGGTTTTTTTGAAAAGCAAAGCTCATAAGCTATCTGTAACAAGTGCTGTCCCTCAGGGTTCTTACTGGGGCCAGTGCTGTTTAATAACTTTACCAATGACATAAACAGCAGGACTGAGCACACGCTCAGCAAATCTGCAAATAACACCAAGCTGAGTGGTGCAGCCGACATGCCTGAAGGACAAGCATGCCATCCAGAGAGACCTGGACAGGCTTGAGAAGCGGGCCTGTGAGAACCTCAGGAGTGAGCTTCAACAAGGCCAAGTGCAAGGTCTTGCACATAGGTCAGGACAACTTCTGGCATCAATACAGGCGGAGGCATGACATGACTGAGAACAGCCCGGCGGAGAAGGACTTGGGGATACTGGTGAATGAAAAGCTGGACATAAGCCAACAACGTGTCCTCATAGCCCAGAAAAAAAACTGCATCCTGGGCTCCATCAAAACATGCATGACCAGGAGATCAAAGCCACTGGTGAAACCTCACCTGGAGTACTGCATCCAGCTCTGGAGTCCTCAGCACAAGAATGACATGGACCTGTTGGAGCAGATCCAGAAGATGGCTACAAAAATGATCAGAAGTATGGAACACCTCCCTGGAAAAAACAAGCTGAGAGAGTTGGGGTTGTTCAGCCTTAAGAAGAGAAGACTCCATGAAGACCTTACTGCAGCCTTCCAGTACTTAAAGGGGGCTTACAAGAAAGATGGGAAGAATCTTTTCAGCAGGGCCTGTTGTGACAGAACAAGGGGTGATGATTTTAAACTAAAAGAGGGGAGATTTAGACTAGATAGAAGGAAGAAATTTTTTACAATAAACGTGGTGAAAACAGCAGGGCCTGTTGTGACAGAACAAGGGGTGATGATTTTAAACTAAAAGAGGGGAGATTTAGACTAGATAGAAGGAAGAAATTTTTTACAATAAACGTGGTGAAAAACTGGCATAGGTTGCCCAGAGAGGAGGTAAAAGCCCCATCCCTGGAAACAATCAAGGTCAGGGTAGACGGGGCTCTGAGAAGCCTGATCTAGTTGAAGATGTTCCCGCTTGCTGCAGGGGGTGCTGGACTAGATGACTTCTGAAGGGCCCTCCCAACCCGAAATATGCTATGATTCTATGATTTTCCAGACTGAGTAATTTTTGTGTTTTCCCAGATTAAATCACTGGCCAGGCTAACCATACAACAAGGTACTCTTCAAAAGACTAGAAGTTTAAGAGTAGCAACAAACTTCCCAAAAGCAAGCCAGTAATTATCGAACTACAAATCTCAGCAATTAAGATTGACACATACAACTCAAGTACTCAGAATTATAAATTATTTACTTAAGTCATTCAGCCATCCAGTCCCTTCCTTAGGTTATCGATAGGAGAAAAAGACCACTTCAGTCCATACAATTAATCAGGCCCCTTGACCATGAGTGATGAAAAACGAGACAATCTAAGCATCTCTTCATTGCTTCAGTTTTTGCACCACAGGAAGAGTACACATGGAGAACATACGCAGAGATGGAGACATAACTAATGTACAGAGCAAGCTAAGGTGAAAAGACCATTTTTTACATCAGCATGTATACATGCTGTATGTAAGTTGTACTTGAACATGAATTACCTATCTATATCAGCTATTCTGTTCTAAGGGCCCGTCCAAAGTGATGTAGAAATACCCTGTGGAATTTTGCACAAAATTAACATACATTGTTACTTCTTTCAAAACCTTTTAATTCTCCCAAAGTATTTGGGGATCAGCTTATCAAAATAACCACTCCAAAGTTCCATCAAAGTCAAAGATTATAGTAGACATATTTTGCACATCACATTGGCAGAGAAGGAAAGACAACACAGGAAAAAAATAACCCTACATTATAAATGTTGACATTCATGAACTATCAACAGTAGCTGTTAACTCAAAACACAAGAAAGGGCACCTAGTCACACAAATGGGAAGATTTCATAAAAGAAATTCCAAGATACTGCTCTAAACGTTTTTGTTCCCCCTTGTGAATTCCCACTGAGGTATACTGCACAATGCAAAACACAGATAAATACCTTGCTATTAACTTCAAAGATTCTTTAATTCACAGCAGTAAGTTTCACCTGGGACCTAAAAGCTTTAAGGGACATTTTTGCCCTTCTAGAAATATTTTTATCTATACCTTCTTCACATATATTCAAAAGACCCTTAAACTTTAAACTATACTTTCTATTAACATATCTAAAGAAGAATTAATTTTTTTCTAATACTTGATTTGTTTTTCTAAATGTATTGATCTTGAAATAGTTATTTGTAAAAGAAGTGTTCTTACATAATTAAACCCACCTATAAAACACAACATAAAACACATCATTTTTACTAACAGATGGGGATACTAGCAATCTGCTTAGAATGTAGTTGATATCCTGGAAGACAGTAAAACATTAAAATGTAAATCATATAAGAATGGTAGAAGATCAAGAAGTAAGTAAATTATAAACATTTTTGATTAAAACCAAAAGAATTACATTACTATACGACTTTTCCATTAGCAGTTCTTGGAAAGTTCAGTATAGTTACCAAAGCTCTGCAGACTCTTCCTCACATCAAAACAAATAGTCTGAACATACATAAAACAAAGGTCTTGGTTGGAAAAACTTTATATAATGTCAGAAGATATGAGAACAAATATTATGGGAATGAACATGCAAGTAGAACAAAAAAAAGCTGAGAAGAAATATCAAAGTGGAAAAGAGATCAATTGTGGAAAACCAAAAAAGGTTAACTAGGATAACTGCTGGACAGCAGACAGCAGTAGAGGGTGTGCAGGCATACAATTACTACACTAGTAAGAGTCCATACTTCTAAGGAAGAAGGATTAAGATTCTACATACATGTTATATTCAGCACTGCTTAGAATACAGGAAAATAGAAGACATCTAAAAACAGTGATTACATTCTGATGACAGGATGACTGTCAGGGGGGATGAAGAAACACTTCCCCAAACCAAAAGCAAAGTTTCAAGAACCAATGCACAAGAATAAATTACTTAAATGGAAAATGATGGTAAGTAGAACTTTTGATATTATTGAGAGGAAAATGCACTGCATTGAGCACTATCATAAATACATTCAAATTCTGTAGAATATAAACTGGAAGGCAAATCAGAGGCATTTTTTTAAAAAACAAGAGTGATAGAGTAAAAGGCCTCTAGACTAAGAAAATGTTTTTCAAACCACAGGCATACAGTGTACCGAAAACAGTGGCTGGAGGGCTCATAGGTTAATAAAAAACAAATACATTTAGCTGTCACAAACTGTGTGGTTTCTTCTTTGAAGAATTTTTTCTCGAGTTTACCTCAAGGAAGTTTTAATGGATTCAGTCTATTTGACAAAAACCCTTAAGCAGACCAATGTACACACAAAAACTGAACGTGCCCATTGTGCCCAAATTCCTGTAAGCCTTTCTCCCTTAGTATTTCCTTAGATATTAAAGCGTTTCCTTTTGTATTTCTCTAAAACTCTGAATATGTTTGATGGCATTTGTGGTGAGCATTTTGGCAACTAGACTGCAGTAAGAGAGAAAGAGCGTGTTGACACGCTTCATTGGCACTGAGAGCTAATTTGCTTTGTGTCTTGTTGATGGAGTCTTCACTACGAATTGGACCAATGAAAGGTTATTTTTTCTTTGCATCAGCCATTAGGTTGGCAATTGTAGATACCTGCATCAGAGCAAACCTTCTCCAGTACAAATCAGTGAAGTATATAAGCAAGTCTTCAGAAAATCATCCATAGAATACATTAGAGAACCATCCCACTAAGATCTTTTCATCCAATGGGTAAAAGGTGCAGTAATTTTAATGAATTATATTGAGCTCTGTAAAGAGTCAATATGCTTTTGAATTAATAATTCAAAGCCTGTGTTAATGCTGTGCTATTTGTAAAACTGAACACTGATATTTTGCTGAGACTGTGTGGTACTTCGTACACAAGAAGTAGTCCATTTACTATTCCAGCAACATCTAACTTCAATATTATTATTTCTAAATGGAACAGATTAATTACAGATATTATGTTATTCACTTCTGAAAGCTGTGACAGTAAAAGGAGGTAAAATTTTACGTCATTTTCCAGATGGGGCAAGAAGGCAATGAACAATCTCCCACTTAGTAAAGATAAGAGTGGGATGCAATCAATCTCCCCATGGGGTACATCTGATTAAGATCAAAGCAGAAGACTTCTGGTAAAGAACATCTCAGCAGTTCAAGTTACTGTCACCTGCATGAACTGAAATGACTTGAGAGCAGTCTTGCATGGCACAGCAAAAGCAGAAAGAGTAAACCACTAGGAAAACAGGATGCTTTCTACAAAGCTGATTAGTCATGGTTATAAAAGAGTTAAGGATCATTTGGATCTCAAGGTCTTCTTCACTCCAGTAAATAACTTAGACTGGAACTACCACTCAGCAGAATTTTCCATTAAACCAGTGAAAAATCAACTGAAACTAAACTAAAGCAGTCAAGCAATTGAAATCTCTGAAGCAACACCTCAGCTGATCCTACATGATGACAATTAGTTTTGGTTTTGCTGTCATCTTAGGTCTCACTCACATCCACCTTTCTGCAGTTCCATTATCTAAGAATTGCAATCTAACAGAGGTAAGTAACAAAAGAGAGAAAATTCTAAGTCTTAAATGTATTTTGATTTTTAAAGTTACAGAATCTATTCTAAACAATGCGAAGTTTAACTCAGGTGTACACGATTTGTATGTTTGGTTCCTTCCTACTATGGCATAATGCGGCTAAGGAAGCTCTTAAAAATAACTCATTCCAGAAACACAGGTTTTAATTTTTATATATTCTGTTTAAAATCCAAATCCGTTTGCTCTTGAAGCAAGAGAGACATCAATAACAGATGCAAACAGGCCAGACTGGTGAACCCTGGCTGAATTTGGCACCTTCCACAATTCCATCACTCCTGGCAATCTCAATTTTGTGGAAAGATAACACATCTTTCAGAAGTGCATGAGATGTTGAAACCTTCTCTTGCAATACCTATGACTGGCTGTTCAGATCGACAAAGCTACTGCTGATTTTACGCAGCCCAGACAGACACTCCTAAGCTCCCATTCAATTCCTTCCACTGAAAAAGCTGAACCCTTTTCTTTGGAAGTATGTACAGCGGCTGCAGAGAAGCCAGAGTCAGAAGTGTAAGTCTACCAGACACTTTCAGCCTCTGGTGAAATCATGCTAAGCTGTAAACTAAGTTTACAAAACCAGTTCCATTTTCAAACAGAGAAAAAGAAAGTGTACTTTCACATCACGTCTGCCATTTGCACATGAATGATATGAACAACTTCACATGCTTACTAAAGTCATTGCATTTATTTACATACTGGATATGTGTGCATGCGTATGTAGTATGCGTAAGTTTGCCTGCCTTACACTGCCAAATAGGATGAGCCTCCCCTATTTCACATGCTATAACCTTGGAAGCTGTGTGTAATACGAAATTCTAAACTCATTTCAGAAAAACTAATCTGGTCTTGGAATCAATATACGAGACTAGGGGCAGAATCCCAAAATGAATCTGGAAGATCAAAGCTCAATGATTAACTGAAAACCTAGTCTTCAGCAAAAGTTAGTGTTTTTATGAGCTGAAATGTCAAAACCACTGAATTGATTGCTTTTCACTCCAACCATTCTAAGTGGAAGGTAGAGTTTTGTTCCTGTGTATGTGCTTCTATGCTTCTGGATTTTAAAATCAAATCCATTCCATAGGATCTAGGGACAAATCACGTACTCACAGCTGCTGACAAAAGACCAGTAAGACAATACTGACAATATAACAGCTTAAATAAATGAGGAAAAAGAACTGGCACAATTTAGGATGGTTTGATCCCCTATTTTCTCTGCACTCTAGCAAGCTTTTATTTTGTTTTACATTTTTAGTTCTTAAGATAACTTACCTGAAACTGTATAAGCCCTTTAGAAATTAAGTTATGCATTACAAATGTCAGTTGAAAAAGCTCTCAAATGCAAGCTCTTAGAACTGACGGCACATTTCATTGCAGCAGCTAACAATTTAATCAAGAAAAACTTCAAAAAATATTACATATAAATGTACTATAGTTTATAAAGACGAAAATAGCTTTACTAACCCTTCTGTAAACATACAGCTTTCAGCAAGGGTCAGGACAGTCATTATTTAAACCAGGCCTGCTCATTTGCTGTGCTCTCTTAACGAGCTCTGCACTGCATATGCATCTATAAATAGATAAATTAGTCTAGGAAAAGCCATCCTCATGTTATCTGGAGTGAACTTCACACCTTTACACATGTCAAGAAGAGAAGCAAACTACCATTCCAGAACAGTGCAAATTACTACACATATGCAAGAGGGCAGCAATTTCTTGGTGAAAGCACTCTTGTATTACAAACAAGTCTTCAGAGGCGATTTTTCCAAAGACTTACTATTTTGACTAATCAGGGCAGATTTTCAGAAGAGCAACAGAATATTCATTACCCCTACACAAGCACAATGCTCCCTCCTACGGCAAAGCACCATGCTTCTGTGCCAAAGGATGAGAACTCATGCTGTTCCAGAGACCAGAGGAAGAAAAAAGTTACCAGAATTTAACATAATTGACACATGTAATTCCTAAGCCTCACTATTGGAAACAGCTGAACTGCTACAGCTGAAATAAAAATTAAAACATCAACTATGAGATGATAGATAAGGTGGATATACAAATCCTCCTGTGCAATTTGATTTTCATAAATGCCTATTCTGCTTTATTTTTACCTCATACTTCAGAATGAAGTTCTTACATAATTTGCATGGTATTTCCATGTAGATATTTAAGCAGTAACTATACAGGACACAGAGTATATAAAATACTGGTTAAACCAAGCCTACGTGGAAACAAAAAGTATTGTATTTTACACAGGTGAAAACTGAGATAGAGACTTAAAATCTCTCTAACTGGCAGGGGAATAAAAAAATTATTCAAAAAATTGTTTTATATTACAACTAGGTACCAGACAGTTCCTTACTCTCTGTGTTTACTTGCACGTATGTGCACAAATACCTGGTTTCTTTGAAGGGATAAAATCGTTACTTCCTGTACCTCTAACTTTCCTCGTACTTTGATTTGTATTTTCTCCATTACCTTACACTCTTGAAAATGGTAGATTGCACAAGTAATTCAGGTTTCCCTTTAAGCATCAAAGAGCTTGAAATATTAAGCAAGTTCAGACTAGAGGCGTCAAAACAGGAAAACAAAATAAACAACCTGTGAAATATTTATTTGCACTTTGAATAAATGGATGTTATTACACATCTACTTGAAATCTACTTGGCATTGTCTGATATGTTACCATCTCACTGTGTCATTGCTAAATCATTCATTTGAATGTAACCTGATGAGGAGGCTCTTTAAACCAAGTCAATACCTTTCCACCAAAGTAGATGAATAATGTTCACATCACTTATTCTACCAGCTCTGCTATAAGGGTGCTAACCTACAGCAGAGGATAAAAAAAAAAATGGGAGCTCGCATGTGAAACACCTACTTTAGAATGGCATGAACTGTCGCCCAAAATATCAGAATCTGTGAAACTAAACTATAAGTCATTGTTTTTCATGTACGTTGCTCAGGAGATTATTAATGTCATCTAGATCCTTGTAAACATGGGTCCTGGGTTTAAAAATTAGCCATTCTGGAATCACCAAGAGAACTGTTACTCCATGGCTAAACTTCACGTAAATAAATATGAGCTATGTAAAATATACTAGACACCCTTTGTCTACTTGGAAAAGTTTCTAGAGCAAACAAGACCTGGCCATAGACTGTATGAGTCCTCTCTTGTCTGCTAAGGTAGTCTCTGCATACAAGAACTGGAAACACATATTCTACACTGTACTTCAGTGACAATTTTGATTTAATGGTCCAAAAAGACAACTACAGAAACATATTTTTATATTAGCATTATACTCCATGTTCTTAAAACAGTAGCAAAAAAAATTCATAAGAAAAGCAGTTCATGCTGCAGGCAGACGTGCTGGGATGAAACAACTTATAGACAAGTAATTTAGTTTATTTGCAGAATTATTGTAACTTGGATGAAAAAGGTAGGGTTTTTGAAAAAAACCCAACAAAACACTCCCTGAAAAAGTTCTAAAGCCAAGTTTTAACTCAAACCAACTCTAAAGTTAAATTATTTGCTAGTGTTTAAAATAAATCTGCTGATAGAATAATTTATTTTTAAAGCTTGAGTGTGTACCACCATAAAAGAGAAGACACTTTTTATTCACTGAAACGCTTCAGTACCTATTACTCTGCTATCCATTTAATTCACTGTGAATCACACAACAGAAGGAAGTTATAAATGAGTTTAAGTAAATTATTTATTTTGAAAGGAGGAATGTATATGGTCTAGTAAGTTTATGATGACAAAAGAAGATCTGCATCTTATCTCACCAAAAGTTCAACCTCAGGAGACTGAAATGTTTGCCAGCAGGTTCTAAATCAGAGACACCAATGAATGTAGATCTTAATTGTAGAGATTAGCTGACCTGAAGTTTCCACTACCATTAATGACCTAAACTGAAGATTGCCAATCACATTGTTTTCTGGTCTAGCAAACAGAAGATATCACAAATCGGAGGTCTGGAAACATTTCAAGGGGATAAATGGTTTCCAAAACTAAACTAATCCTTCTCAAGAGAAACGCATTTAATATAAAGCTTTATTAGCAAATAACTGCACACTAAAATTGGATTTAAAAATTAACATTATTGCCATAAGGGACTGTAAAACAATCTACTGGGGAATGATTCCGAGACAGCAAGGGACGTGGAAGAAATCAGATTAAAAGTCAACAAGAGATGGCTTGATAACACTGTGAAAGCAGATTGATTTTGAAGAGATAACATGCAGTAAAAAGTAAAAAAAAAATCTTGTCACTTATGTACTACAGAAAGAATTATTAAAGCCATTTCCCACCAGATGATCCACAGGGACAGTTCTGCCATCCTCAGAAGGACTATGTATGGATTTCTTCCTAGCCCCAAAAATATGAATAACTTAAACAGATATTCACGTTGCAAGCCCTGAATTCTTATTTGTAAGTAACTAAGTCATATGTAGGTGTTGATCAGAGTTTTTAATTACCAAGTAATCTACATGCCTGTTCCAATCTCAGGCTTATTAATCGGTCCTTTTTAAGCTCACTGGTCAAAAGAGAAATTTCATCCACCAATATTTGTGTAAATGCTACAAATGGTAAAGAATTTACTGCATTCCTTAATAACCATTTCCACAGTCACATAATCCCTCTGTTGACAAAGAAATTCTTTTTCTCTCCTATTCAAACCTTCCCAATAACTGGATCTAATCATGTCTTTAACAATTTAAAGAAAAGTCAACTGTCAGACATTTTATCTCCATTTCAGCATTTCTTTACTATTTTCAAGTCTTCTAATATCTTATTCAATAAACTGAAGCATATTCAGCTCCTAAAGCCTCTCTAAAGCGAAGTTTCAGGATTTTTCTCTGACATTTTTTTTATTCACTATTGTTCCATATCCTTTTCAGGCTGCTGTCACTGGAACTAGACACAGAACTCAACCGCAGTCTCAATGGTAATAGCTGAAATAAAACATTAACATCATATCCTTTACCAATGTCAATAGTAACAGTTAAATCTCTCTGTGTGTATGGATATTTAAATCCATCAAAATCGATTTTGAACCTCTTCTATAGGTAATACACAATTAACCCTATGTAAGTTTCAGGAAACAGGACTAATTTTGAAAATACTCTTCTCCAAGTATAAACTTACATGCTGTTGTCTACACCCCGGTCACTAATAAGCCTGCTTTCATTATCAATGACTAATGCTTAGTGTTCAGGTTTTACTAGAAATAGATTCAAGCATTTTTTCTTCGATAAACTATGCCTTACTAAAAATAGTTTCTAAAAACATGAAAGTTTTAGAGGCAATAGTACAGTCTCATGAAACTGCATTAGAAACATGTTGCTCTATTTCAGATTACCAGTTTTAAGATCTCTTCCTATTGGCCAGTTCAGTTGACATATAACAAACATCTCACATGTATTTACAAGATTAATTCCTTAAAAATTACAAATAAAAATCACTGGAATTAACAACAAAAAGATCTATTTTGCATTGTAATTTACTGCTTGTAATGCGCTAATGGCTACTCCACAAAAATCTACAAAAAGTTTGATCAAATAAGCAAGAGAAATTTCTCTCACAAAAACCCATACAGAACTTCCCTGAACCCACCTGCAAAATCGGATTCATGAACCTTAAAGAGAATTTTCTGAACTGAAAGCATTTCCAGGCCAACCATAATCCAGTGAATCCATGCACCTATGAAAATACTAACAACCAAGTAGTGGAACCATAGACTATTTCAATTCATTTCATGAAAAACAAAAGCCACCCAATGTACATCTTAGGTGCTAAACAAAGAACTCACCAGCAAGATTTTAAGTAAAACATACATTTATATAACATGAGGACCCTGATAAAAGGAATAATTTTAAATTTCATTACGCAAATAATGAAATTACCCACAATTTCAAACATCAAGAAACCCAAAGTATTTTCCCAGAATTTTGATGTATAGGATATTAACTATCATTAGTCATTACTGCATAGCTTTAATATAGAATCAGATGTGAACATTAATCATGACAATTTAGTTTCATTTTCTTAGACAGAATACATATTTTATGGCTGTAACCAAATAAATTCTTCTCTACCCTACTTTACTTTCTCATTATCAAAAAAAAACCCATCTGAGTTTAGTTTACTAAGTCTATTATACTTCCCGTTATTACTAGAATAATCAGAGAATTCTGGTCATTCAAATAAGATGCATATCTCATGAGAAAACACGCCTTTAAATTGAGTTATAGGTTAAAATAACCAGTGAATACTTGAGAGGAAAGGATTTCATCTTCATGTAATAAAAGACATAATCAATTCTCCATGGGAGAAAAGAGGAAAGGAAATTGCCAGAGTGAAAGATACTTGTGGAACAAAGTCATGACAACAGAAGCGTTTGTTCAACCATCTGTGTATGACCCAAAAACATGGGAAGTGTCCTATCCATTTTAGAAATGGCAAATTCCTATCTAATGTCAAGCTTAGCTGACAGAAACATTAAAACTTCCAGTCTCCCATCATTTCTATCCTGACAAAGTTAGCTATGCCTCAGATCTGCCAACAGGGCTGCTCAAAGGTATTATCTAACCCACCTCAGTCAAAATGAGCCAAGACTAGAAAAGATGTAATAATTGAATAGTTTTTTCCAATGTGTCTCATTTTGACAGAAAGAGGTTAGGGAACATGTTCCAAGGAAAGCTTATCCGTATCACCTAAGTTGTACACAATACAGGTGAGAAATTAAATACTAAGTGTTCTGGGACAAGACAAGCACTGAAACTATTGCATTGCCATGCTAAGCTAAGAACACAGCGACTGACTAGCAAATGCCAATTTGCTTGAAAAGGCTGTCCCTTCTTGCTCCACACAACTGCACAATTCTAAAAAGAGCAAATTGTTCACAAAGCACTGAAGCATTGCGTATATTTAAATTCTGTGCTTGCCAGATAAACCAACCAGTATTTTCATCTGACACAAAAAAAACCTTTCATGTTTCTTGCCATAATAAAAAACTTCTTTATCTTGGTATGACTAAAAATAAATCATGGAAAGGAATTGTATCCTTTTATGTTCTAATTTATTTCTGAAAAATTGTCCAAATTGTAATACTGTCCTAGAAAAAAACATCCTGTAAAAATCTTGAGGAAAAATTTTCAAAATTCAGAATTTCATCTTCATATGAAGTATTTCACCTGGTGTAAGTATACATATACACATCTATATACATATGTGCTTGAAACAACTTGGCAAGAACTTTTTTTTTCCCTAGGAAGTCCAAGCCATACTACACCACTGGCAAATTCAGTTGTTTCAACTCAGTGTTATTTGCATTTCCTACCCTATAAAGCAGTATGACACCACTAGATATAATTCAGGATAACCTTTTTGGGGAGTGATAACTTTGGACCCCAAAGCAGGTCTTCCACTCTATTAGCAGGAAGCTTGTTTCAAGAACTAAATCTAGAAGCTCCACAAAAGCACAGTCTAAGACTTTGCAATTAAAGATTTTAAATTACCTCCTAGAAAAAGGTGAAATACCAGTGAATATTTTCAAGTCTGCTTTGGCAACTAGTCTTCAAATCTGTTGACGTGTTTGCAGTGTTGAAGCTTAGATCCAAATTAAAGTTTATACATATATCTTGGTAGTAGCTATCTTAATGCTCTCAGCAGTTTTCAAAGCTGCAGACTGACCAACGTTAACTGTATTTACAACACATAAAACTTTTAACACTCAGACAGCATTAAGACTACTAATATTTATCCAAATGCTTTCTTCAGTGTTATAGTTTGTTTGGTGTATTTAAACAAAAAAGGTTGATATATGTAACAAGTTTGTCATATTTCTACAAATACATTATTCACAAATCTGCAAATTCTGCACAACAGCAGGACACTTACACTGAACTACTTGTTCTCATCTATGTTTTCATATGCATGGTATTGATACTAAAAACACTCAAGAAAAATAAAATTATGGCTTCAGTTCTCTGGTTATCAACCAAGCTATTCCAGGCCTTAGAGTTCAGAGAAACTCCAAGGCTGTATTCACTTCAAGTGTAATCAGCTTAGCCTGAGAGGCTATCAAACCAGAGCGAGCAGACAGTATGTAACCTCAAGATTAAATTCTATAAATCTAGGAGAAATGCCATGTAATCAAAGTTTCACAGAGAGCAGAGCTGTCCTTCACAGTGCATGGCCAAGCAGGCTGGAGACACCAAATCTTACGCTCTGAGAACATACTACCACAGTAAAAAAAACAAAAAATCTAAGGAGAAAGTACGTGAACTGTGGTACACGACTTGACTCTAAAGCTTATGGGGCATAGACTTCATCAGTTTAACAAAACCAGAATCTTCCGGCCTGAAGGGAGCTTGCCAGTTCAAGTCAAGCAGAATGGCTTTATGGGAAGAAGAGTAACTGATTGCTCAGCGGGCAGGAAAACTGACTGCTGGCCATCTTCTGCAGTACTATTCCAGACCTTGTTCAACTCTCTTCCCTGTCAAGCTACCAAGCCTTTACGCAGTTCTGGGCCTAACTTAAGGACCACTTGCCATAAAACAATGCCCCATGAAGGAGAAGTCCTATACTGATAGCTGCCACCTACCTAGGCACACAAACAAGGCAGGTAATAGTAGGGAGATGAGACAGCAGCTATTCTAGATGTGAACCTGGGATGGAATTGGTTATCATATAAAAAGTGAAAAGTAGCTGACATAAAAGCGATCATGAAATGCTAAGATTTATCAAATTTCAAAAGCATCCAAAAGTAGCATCTATGACATCATCATCATGGCTTGGCTTCGTGGACAAAGATTTGGGAAGGGCTTTACCCACGCTTACGGCAAGCGCGCTGATGGCTGAATGGATATCCTAAAGAACAGAAAATTCTTCCACAGACATTGGATTCTTGCAAACACTGGATGGAAGCTCTGCAAAATTAATACTACACAATTCGTCCTTCATAAATTGTATTTTGCGTGCTTGAAACTACAAATCATATTCGCAAATTTAATTAAGCTTATTGTCAACTGTTTCATTGAAAAAGGTAGTTAAGCTACCATTGTCAAATGGTTTCAAACCGGAAAAGGATTTTAAAGAATATGTTCACTTTTCCTTCCTGAACACTCTCACATTTTAATTAACACTACAAATGGCAGAAATCTGTCTCTCTCTTTTTCATTAAAATACAGAAAACATTTACTAAGTAATGGTATATGATAAAAAAAAAACCACAAACATTCAACACTCTATCCCATGGCCCAGAGTACCTTCATATTTGAAACATACATTTGACAAAAGTCTAAGTATTAAATTGTATCTTAAAAGCAAAATATTATTTCCGAACATCTAAAATTACTTCTCTGAAGTAACTCCATCTATTTAATTGGAGATAGATCTACACTGAAACACAATATATCCCTAAATAACTTATTTCAGAGGTAACATGGTGATGGCAGTCAATATTCTCTAAAATACCTTTTAAAGAGTGCAAACATGAACTTAACGTACTAGAGGGTGAGACAGGGAAGACTTGAGACGAATTTTCTACAGAAAACCAGCTGTTAAGCAGCCCTAGTTGCAATGACAAATCACAAAGTTCAAGGCTGCTAAATTTCAAGTTTGGCTGTGATTCTACTTCTAAAAGGAAAAATATGAGTAGGGACATAGAACACCTGTTGCTGGAACATTCAATATCACTGAGCAATCCTGCTTATTCATGCAGCACTACCTATCACATTCGTGATAAGAAAACATCCAAATAACAAAAACATTATTATCCGTTTCCTCTTCTTCCTTTGTTTTAACATAGAAGTCAACTGATATTTTGGAATGATATAAACAAGGAGTTAGTTATGTCTTAAAACACAGGCTATATTTTTTAGATCACTCTGTTCAGATATATTTCCAAAGAGGAGAATAATTTATGAAGTTTCTTATTTTTGAAAATTTTCTTTGATAAATTTTAGGCAGTGCATTAATGTTGGCATTTCTCTTAACGTAAACTTTAATGCAATTCCATGATCAACATACTGCAATTGACAGGTCCTTGACTTAATACGTGCATGTTCCAAATAAGCCTGAATAATGTGGTAAAGGCATTATGAAAAAGACAAAGTCATTGCTGATCACAGGCTGTATCTGAGCCTTATCTAGAATAGCAAGGAGTACATGCGGTTAAAAGGAACCGCTCATTCAGCAATAGCTGCAGGGTATTTAAACTTCTAGCCAATGTATAGACATAAATTAAAAGGTACCTCGTGCAAGAAGAAAGTTTAAATCAAGTTAATACTGAAGAGAGCTTTGTATGTATCCTTCAAAAAGTGAAAGGTTGGTATGAATTAACAAGAGCCAAATCAGTGAAAATTGAAATTACCGTGTCTTTAAAGGAGACTTTTAAAGAAAAAATACTGCAGTTCCATGAAAACAACTGAGCTTCTATGTGTGTCTTTTGATATAATTTTATTCTAATCACTTAAAATGCTGGAAAGCTAAAAGCAACATTACACAGTTCTGAGAACATAGGGACAGATTTTAACCTAGTTATAAACATACATTCAAATAAAGAACCCCTTAGCTAAATCTCTAGGTTAGTGTTATTCATCCATACACTTAAGGTTAATCACCAGATTGCCTAACAGAACTGAAAAATTTCTTACTTCTTTCCGTAATTAAAAGTTAATAAACTCTGAACAATCCACTTTTTTTAAAGCTTCCTATAACATGAAAATAAGAAATAGTATAGTATTCCATGTTTTAACAAGCTCTCATCTGGGATATTTTCAAGGAAAACAAAATGACGTGAGCTACTGTAAGTTATATGTATTCACTAAAATCACGTAAGTGGGCATGAACCTATACAAGTTAACAAGAGGAGTTTTCAGACTAACTGCTGGGTTCAAAGTCTGGCTCATTCCTG
>NW_010397110.1:16263-27015 GCF_000710305.1 Buceros rhinoceros silvestris
CTCTGTTTCTCTCACATAGGAGTCAGAAGGAAATGTGTCTTTTTCTTATGTAGTCATTTCTGAGTTCAACATTGTGTCCTTGAACAGTCATAAAAAACACACTGAGACTCCCTGCTGGTAACCCATATATCTGCAGTCTGAAGTAATAAATTTACAGATAGTCTAATAACCACAAATGAGAATACATCATACGCAAACCCTACCTATAGGATTTAGGTTTTTTTAAATGTGCAGCAAATTTGAATGCCATGAATAAATCACAAGAAACAGACAATCTCTCAAAATATTTCTTTTACAATAACAATTCTAAGAGCCTTCATTTGAATTACTTTTTAGTTCACAATACTTTTAGTTCACTACTACAGCCTTAAATTATCTGTAATTAAAAGATACTGTCAAGTGCCTGTAAAGACTATGCCCAAGTAAGAATTTGAGTTATAGCAGGTTACCATGAAACGAAAAAGTATGTATTTAAAATATTTTAAAGTATTTACTTAAAACATATTTAAAATGTGTTATTTTCCTTTGATTCCACAAGCCTACTTTCAGAGCTTGCTTTTCAACTTCTTTAAGCACCATGGTAACTTGTGCTTTCAGTATACCAACCAGAAAATGACATCATCTTTTCTTACTTTATTTTTAAACTGTATGCAAGTGACAACCATTCAACTAAGGAGGCAATGCAAATGCTACACTATAGTCAGATAAAATACACTCCACAATTTGTAAACAGTTCTAACAAAGAATATACATATTAGGGTTTAACAGTATAGTAACCCTCAGGTGGTCTCCTGTGTCCTCTTGAACCTCAGACACCACCATTCAGCATGCCTCAAGAAGCATGAATCACATGCTTCAACAGTTACTTTCAGCAGCATCCAAACTTGCAAGCGAGAAACTGAAAACCCTTACACCTTTTCTGGCAAGCACCTTTCAAGCCAGGTGTTGGTCCTGGCACTCAGGCTTGGAGCACACAGAAACACTCCACACAAAATACTGATCAAATGAGTGGAGAAGCCTCCAAGAGCTAATACTGCCTTACTTTGGTGTTCCATCCATTTCTGTGACGTTCAACTGAAAACGTAGCCAACGAAACTTCAAGATGATCAACCTTCCTTCATGCCTCTTAGATGCAACACTGTTTTCACTCTCCTACATCCATATACTCAGGACTGACCCTCCAATGAGTCCCATTTTGGTGTTCAGTGTTAAGAGTCCTTTGCCATACATGTCAGTTATGGCAGTTCCTTTTCCAATGTGAGGATTAAATCTCAACATCTAGAGCTACAGAGAGCACCATATTCCCTATTAAAAGCTCCAGAGTAGTTACTATAATTCAAGTAATTTCATCTTACAAATGTCTAGTACAAATTTCAGAACAAAACTAACCAAAACCTAAAGCAAAACTTCCAGAGTTCACCTTTATTGCACACAAGAGCAGCAGTGCACCATCAAACTTTGAGATAAGTAGATGTTTGATTTTACCTTTTCTTCTGACACACATACTGTAAAGCTTTTAATTCTCCTCTTATGGATATATATCTTCTTGATAAAGTATGACAGAAAAATATATTGAGGACTGTGAAAGCCAATTCACATCTGTGTATCTTGACAGGAATGTCTAAACTGGGTATAGGCAGGTCTCCTGCCCTGTAGGAAGCCTGATTCAAGACTTGGAGACTTTTTAACTCGATGAAACATTCTTAACTGAAATTTCTACATATTAAAGCCATATAAAGATATATTGGGCTTTATGGCAAAATCTTCCTTGAGAGAGACCTTACTAAGTTAACCTATTTGCATGAAAACCACACAAACTCTAGACATAAAACTACTGTCAAAGCATGAAATTCCATCTTAATTGTTAACTGTCACTGAAGAACACCTAAAAATAGAATAAACAACCAACTAAATCTGGCCATAGAGTCATTTAGCCCTGTATTCAGTCTTTGATCACAGCAATAAAAATGCTAATGAAGTCTGGCCATTATGGTTCATTCCCTTCATTCTCCTCACTACTCACAACTGTCATGTAAGAGATTTTTTTAATGCCTCTGGCGTTTCCAGTCTGTTTATGAGCCCTTCTAAACATGAATGAAGCATTTGTGCAGCCTCACCTTGTGTGCTGCGTGCAGTTCGGGGCCCCACAGTTTAAGAAGGATGTGGAGGTCCTTAACTGCCTCCAGAGGAGGGCAACGAAGCTGGTGAAAAGACTAGAACAAATATCCTGTGAGGAGTTGCTTAAGACTCTGGGTTTTTCTCGTTTGGAGAAAAGGCGGCTGAGGGGCAACCTTACTCTTCTCTTCAGCTTCCTGAGGAGGGGAAGTGGAAAGGGAGGTGCTGGTCTCTTCTCCCTGGTATCCAGTAATGGATATACACGGTAATGGCTCAAAGCTGCACCAGGGGTGGTTTAGACTAGACAACAGGAATTGTCTTTATCAAGAGGGTGGTCAAACACTGGAACAGGCTTCCTAGAGAGGCGGTCGATGTCCCAAGTCTGTCAGTGTTTAACAAGCGTTTGGACAATGCCCTTAACAACATGCTTTAACTTTTGGTCAGCCTGAATTGGTCAGACAGTTGGACTACAGGATCATTGTAGCTCCCAATTGGAGCTATCCTATTCTAGGTTACAGCTCCAGTCTTAAGATGAATTACTGATTAAATTTTGGACACTTTCTAGTTTCTGTTATTATTAAATTTCATAGATGGAATATGTTCTCTAACATTTAAGCCCTGTTTTGCAAATTAAGCAATATAAATTGTTACATTACTCATGATGCGTCCAAATCCTGGAAAGACTTGTTGCTAGCACGAAACAAAATGAAATGGGTTTAAAATACGTTTCCTGTAATGTTGGCAGGATAGTGTCTCCAAAAATACAATTATGCAGCCATTTATAGTAGTGTTTACCTGTCTTTACTTACTTGACCAGACCATTTCAATTCACAGCAATTCAAGCATCAGGGATGCATTGAATCCATACTTCGTATATTAGTTAAGCACTTGCTTACATGAGACAAAATTATATAATCTCCATAACTTATAATATCTTATTTTCTTTTGCACTGTCTACAAACCATTCAGCCTAATTCAGAGGCCGTACTAAACAACAAACTATATAGAACCGAACTTTTAAAAGTATCTTTTCTGCCATTTAATAAACATCTCCACCATGGAAATAAAAACTTCACGTCTACAAACTGAAAAAAAGACATAGCTGGCCTAACTTGCGTGTATAAAGCACACTGTGCTTAAACGCTACAGTGTAGTGTTTTAAGTTTTTTCTTCTGCCACATCTTATCAGAAATCGTGATTTTTTTATACTAAAATAATTTTTTAATGTACCTGCATGTTAAACCAGTAAGTCAGTCCCTTCTGGGGAAAAAAACCCAAACATGTTATTTAAAGTAATTGATAAATGGAGCCTTCAGTTTATCAAGTACAGATACATTAGTGGGGCAGTTCAGTCTTCCCACATAAAGATTGCCTAACTGAAACATCAGTTAAAAAAATCATTCATGATCTGTCTATTGACAGCTGCAGTAAATTTATTTATTAATGCAACTACCACGGTGGCATTTTGCAGTTTGATTCTAACCACAAGGATCAATTGAACCCATAAAATATGTCAGTCTCTTTGACAGTTGTCAAACAACATCCACCCATATTCAATTAGACTTAACCTAAAACCTGCAACTTCCAGTTGTAATACTTTCTAGCAAAATCAGTTATATTTGAGTTTCTCCTCAGGAATTAATTCTACTCTGAAGATATACTGGATAAAGTTAAATTTTGTCCAAGAATTCTTGTTGAAACATATTTAACCAACAACTTGTATGAAATCGCATTAAAAGTCATTTTAAATTACAAAACTAGAATAACACAGACAAAATATATTCGTTATTTAGACCTAAATCAAATAGAATTTTTGCTGCCAGACCTCACCTAATATTGTCCTGAACACTTGTTCAAGATTTAAGAGAATGAAATTTAAAGTAAATTAGAGCACAGTATTAAAACACAAAAGACAAACAAGAGTCTCAAAAAACCCTGACAAAGTAAGATCTCAGTACTCACCCATCATTGGAACATGTCAAAAATTCTTCCTTTATTTTTGGATGCCAACAGCCTGAATTGAGCATTGCTGTGTGACCCTAAGGAAATAAAATCAAAAAGGTCTTACAAGGTTTAGTAAGATGTCTTACACGGTTTCATGAATTTTACTCCAAATCCTTCAAGTGGAATCACAGAAAAGCTGCGGGCTGAATCAGGTCCTGACATAGCTATGATTTCACAGACTTTATGCACTCTAATCCATTTCATGCTTGCTTGTTTTCATTTTTCAATTCTAAAATCTGCCATTCTTCTATTTATATTTTTTCTTTCAGAAAATGGCATAGAACTGTATTTCCCCTTTTAGACTTGGGAGAACTGGAATGCAGAGAAAGGATGAAAGTATAGGCAGCAATATGGTGTCATGCAAATTGTTGCAAGCTACACAAAACCAACAGTAATTACAAGAATTACCATACATACTCAATGCCAAATGACACTAGCCAAAGACCTCACTGTAGAAAACTAAGGAAACAGACTTTGACAGTCAAGATTGCTTTAACCTCAGGTGAGTTTTTCATAAAAGACTGGAAGTTACGAACTGTTTCTTTAGGGTAGAAAAAAGAGGAGGTAAGAATTTTACCCAAAGTAAGTGATTACCATCATGGTGCCTATGGATATAAAACGTCTTTGCCCAGTTGACTT
The DNA here is from genome assembly GCF_000710305.1 of Buceros rhinoceros silvestris. Lineage (NCBI taxonomy): Eukaryota > Metazoa > Chordata > Aves > Bucerotiformes > Bucerotidae > Buceros > Buceros rhinoceros. The sequence goes on from NW_010397110.1 coordinate 21,022, forward strand.
TACTTCTTTGAAGCACAGACACACGCACTCTGACTACATTCATAGAGAAATTTGAAAACCACTACTGTAATGCTGGAATGACTTCAGTTTGCTTTAAGCAAAATACGAAGAGAAATATTGAAAAGTTAATGGAGTGATAATACCAATATTTTAGTATTTTGACTGCTGGACTACAATACACTGAAATTCCACACGTTTACAAGAGAAAGAAAATCTGAATTATTTTTACATAAACAAGAACTAAAGTGTATTTTAGTATTTGATGGTTTTATATACGTATCACTAGCCAAAAGAAATAGTCATCTGACAAGACCAGCTTTAGGCAAAACAGCAGTTAGTCTTACTTGGCAATACACTTCAGACGCAATAAATAAATCAATGTTATCATTAGTCTGAGCAGTAGATTTTATCATTATTTTTTAGGTTTAAGCTATTTAAAAAACTGACCTGACTTTAAATCACCTATGTAAACAGAACTCTTGTCTCATAGTTTGCGGAAATACGAAGGCAAAGGGATCAAAATCCAATCAACTGTTGTTAAAATACTTCAAAACTATAAATCAGCCCGTCTTTGTTTGCATTTTTAACTATCACTAAAAATACACACAGTTGCTTATTAGTCTTACACTTAGGGCATGCAAGTAAAATAACAACCACCTCCAATCTCTGCCTTGACAGAGGTAAATTGTATCAGCAAAAGAAGAGAGGGTAGAAGAAAGCAAGACATCAGACCAGATAGATAGTATCTAATTTTTTGTCGTTGTTGGATAAAGGTATGCAGAAAGCTGACAATTTTTACAAAATAGATGAATTTGTTGTAGCATCATAGAAACATTAGTTGGAATAGACCTCTTGAATTCACCCAGGTCAACCTTCCACTCAGAACCAGATTGTAGTCAACATCAGATCAGGTCACCCACAGCTTTGTCTGTCTGGGTCCTGAAAACTTCCATGGATGAAGATCTCACAGCTTCTAGCATGGATCGATACACAGGACTACCACATTCCAGATTCAGGGCTTTACAATCCTTCCTACTGAACTTCAAGAGGTTTCTCATCTAGAGCAAAAATACACTAAACTGTCAGTCTTCCAGCATTCAATTCATTTCGGACTTTACCTTTGTGTTTGTCATATCCACAATGTATTGGTCTCCTTTTATGCATTCCATTACTGGGAAGCCATCTCTGTCGAGAACTTTTGCCTGAGAGTTACCAGAGACAACGAGAATGACATCTCCTGTGCTGCTGTACTGTAAAGATTTGATTTGGTGACTGAAAAAAAAACAACAGAAAGAAAATGTTTCAACTAGCTCCAGTTCCCATAAGCCTACTAAAACAGAAGTGTCAATTGTGAGAAAACATATTGCAGAAATAGACCCATACACATTCTTATATCAAAAAGGTGGGGGAAAAAACATCTGTTATTAATGGATTAAAGCTTTTAATTCACGTGTGTATATGTGTGTGCGTGTCATTTTTCCTCCTTCAATCACACAGCACATCGAACAATACTATTTACAAAGTTGGCACTTAATGTCATTTCTGGCAAGTATATTTAACTTTAAGAATGCTTTTACAACTCTAGGTGAAAAATAGTATGTGTCAGATTCAACTCTTCCAGGCTGAAAATTCTTTTCATCTTCTCAAAAGCAACATGAGGATCTACAGTAATCTATAAATTACTATAAAAGGATGTTAAAGCCCTACATAAAACTCTGCTGTACATTATACACCAGGAAATTAGTCACATGGCAGCATTCTTGCTTCGTTTTCTATATGCAGGGCTACAGTTTCACCAGGATTTTAGATAGTAAGTTAAATATGCCATCAATGCTGGGAAAATCACAATAGATAACAATCTGCCTAGTCTACTATGTCTTACGTGATTGAGCATTTGCTGTAGAGGTTTTCTTACATACGTCTTCCTTTGATAGAGAAAACTTGTGACAAAAATAATGGAATAATACCAAGACAACAAAAATTGTTAACTGAAAGTCGGAAGATGGCTGATGCAAGGGAGACCAATAGCTCCCTTGTCCATTCCAGCTTCAACATCACCTCTCAGCATTCCACTTTATGGACAAAACTTACTGCAGTTGCTGTATCTGAAGCAAGTATCTCTTTGATATACTCTAGTAAAAGGATGGCAAAGAATGCCAAGCAGTCTATCAGCTCCACACCTGCCAGAATTTATATGCTGGCACATTAACAGAATGTGCACAACAACATGACCTTCTACTAATACATCACCTTTAAGCTAAAGCAACAGCAAATTAATGACTGGAATGCATTTTCCAGCTAGATTTGGATTCCCATGACATCCAAACTGTCCTCAGAACAGTTATCTTCCTTTTGGTGAAGAACATAACCATGTGCATTCAAACTCTAGTAACATTAAGAAAACTACTTTTTTCACCATTTCACATTGGTAAAATTAACGCTCAGATGATCAAGAAAACTGACTGCAAATTCTAACAACAACATTTCATGTCTTAAATAGTAGCGACTTCATGACTGCCTCAGCAGTAGCTATTATATGTTAAATCTGTCTTGAAACTGTGAGTTACTATACCAAACGCACAAAACATTGTAATGTGCATTGATCATAGTAATGTAACTAAGCGTAAGTTTCTCATTCAAAATATGTCTGGCAAAATTGATTACATTATGATTCAAAAGCCAAAAACTGCTTCAAGCCCCCTATTATATAATACAAACTGGCAGCCAAATTGGTCAAAGAATTACAAACTCTGATTTTTAGTAGAAAGGAGATGCTTCAATCTGGGAATTTCCAAAACAGACCACAAGCAATGTCTGAAAAAAGCACCCTCAGCCTCAGGAGCAAAAAATGTATACTTGCTCAGAAGAGGGGAAAGCAGGACAGCCACATTAGGTTCAGAGAAAACACTGAAAAACTTGAAACCCACCCCCGTGGGAAACAGTATCTAAAGCATAGAATATTCTCTGCAGACAGCTGATAAACCTAGACTAAGAAACCTTCAGATTCAGATTTAGAGGAACAAGCATATCCTAGGAATTAAAAAAAACCTTCCCGTCGTAATTGAGTGCTCTTGCCATATCACAATTCATACAAAGTTTAAAATACTCCAGAACTCCACGAGAACTGCATGCAGAATGATTCACCTAATGATACCGAGTCTTCTGAAAAAAACTATTTTTCAGACTGAAGTACTTTAGCACTGAAGACTTTAGTACTGAAGTATTAAAATTAAAACTACACAACCTAATACCATTATCATGGCACTGTTTGCAATTTGACCAATATTGCCTCATTGCTTTTTTTTAGTTCTATATCAGCGTGTTTGAACAAACTTTTTTCATTTTCCTTCTAACAAGGAAGAGAATCTGATTTTACAGCACAATAGGAATGTAATTAATATTTCATCAAACAAGTCAGGTGAAAAAATTATTCTGACAGAAAAGGTTTATACAATCTTCATCTAAAGGAAAAAACCCCAAACCATTGCTTAACGGAAACGTTTTAGGTACTTATTAATGTTAAAGCAAAAGACTTGGGAAACTTATAAAACCAGCTCCCTTTAACACCATCAATCCAAGCCATTTTGGTTTAAAGCTGCAAAATGTGCATAGTACCTTCTGGCAAAACCTGCAGAACAGAGCTATATACATAGGCAGAATTGTGACACAGAACTAATTTCGACATAAAACACACCTTTGCCTTTACCCTTGGCCTTCCCTTTAACGCTGAGGTGTGGTTTCAAGGTACTAGATTTTTTGTCAGGCTCGCTCTCCTTGGGGTTTTTTTTTCCTTACATCCCAAATCCAAGGAGAAATTAACAGAGTAACCTGATATTATGCTACAAAATGAAGCCTGACAATACAGAATTGTCCTCAGGCTTTTTTATTCTTAAAGTGACATTAACTTTATGGCTCCGGTACTGGAATTCTGCTAGCACCTAAAGCTACCATACCAAAACTCCTCAGAATTCTCTGAAATTGAGGTCTGTGAATGCTAACACTCCCTGCAATAAATTCCATAGTGAAAAAAATGTAAGAATATATATACAACTGGGTGTAAGTTAGATAATAGTCCACATAATGCACGCTAATATGCCTCAATGTCAGCATAGAGGACCTTTTTCTTGCGTTTGGAGCTTTTTACCAGACCAAGCTACAGTTCCAGTTTCGTGTTTACAGAAAGATACAGAAGGGATATTTAAATAACACATTTTTAAAAACCCAAAATTAGTACACAAGACTTGCAACATAAGTGAAATACTCAAACTTTTAATCAGTCACTTCAGTTTTTAGTATTATTTCATACCTGTATTTTTATGTGTTTCATTTACACTTTGACATACTTAAACCACAAGAACATACACTTCCTTTATGTCATATGCCATTATACCAAGTACTTCTAAATTTGAATGCACTGTTCAGGTCAATTTGGAAATGATTGCATCAAAATAATCTCCTACTGTGGGAGTAAATACTGTCAGCTCTTTCTTACTCCTCAGTTATGAGAGAGGAGAGGAAAATACCATTCGCATCCTAGTAACTAATCATGTGAAGGAAATTGATGCCAGCAAAGTCTGAATGTGACTTCACATTTGGAGAATTTTGTTTGTTTACTTCAAATCAGCATGTTTACCAAGGTATGTTTTCAAAGTAAATATGCTCTCATCAGTTTATTATAACCACATAACTCTGTAAAAGAGACTAATATTGCATAACTAATCAAAGCACACTCTCTATTTTCCCGATTTTTCACGGTTTAGAAAATCAGTAGCAAATCCCTTTCTCTTTGCTCCTTCTTAGGCTAACAGCCACAAATTTTTCTTGTCTTTTATTATGTAAATTCTTGGCATATCTATAATCAGTCATACACTTTCTAACTTCCAAACTGACCAAAGTTCAGCTGTAGCTTTTTAAAACAATGATTAAAAATAGATTTCTAAGGACTACTTACTACACATAATTAATTTCAATCCCTTTAAGTATACCAGAGTACACTTACAAACTGTACCATACCAGACATTAGAAAGTACCTTGAGAAGTTAGTAATTTAAGAAAGTTCGGGATGTGTGTGTGAGACATGCACTCCTTTTGAAGAAGCTGTATTCCAGCTCTCTGGAATAAGTAAATGAGCTCGGTTCCTTTACTTGCTGAATTACCAGTGAACAGTATGGATAGTATGGAATCACTCCCTTAAAAAATGCCTCCTCTATTTTTTTTTTTTATTTATAGATGTAAATAGACAGATAAAAGTAAACGAATATATAGCTTTTTTCCTTAAAAAAAGCCAACAGACATACTGGTTTTAATGCATGCTCTGTAGCTATTCAATTATCAGTGCAGTACAAAGACTAGGGCTTCCAGAATCAGAGGATTTAATGAAAATTATATACTCCCTTTCTCTCAAATACTGGCAGCAACTACAGATGCTCTCCACAAAGAAGTCAACTGCTTTACTTTCTTCTCTGCTTATATAAAATTAATGAAGAGAAGTACACATGGAAAGTGTATTCTATTAATTTTGACTGTAACTATGAAAGTCAACCTGAGAGGTTAATAATCTATTTACTGATATGCTTGCTATTAACAATTTAATCTGCAAAATCAGCTGTAGCTTTCTAAAAGGTGAAAATAAGAAAGCCATTGGAAAAAGCATGAAAAGACATAAGCAGGCAAGTTCTTAGGTCCACATTCCATGTACCACAAAAAGTACAATGGGATACAAAAGCCTTTGAAACAAGCTATCTTACAAGTACATTTCATTTAGGAGCTTAACATAGGCACACTCTTAGAAGAAAAAGGCAGTCTTCATGCTTACCATTCACAAGGCTGAAGTGACCGAAAAGCCTGGAGAGAGGCATCCATCCCAGCAAAATCCCAAAATTTAACATCATAATCGTATCCACCAGTTATCAGACGGGCACCTGAAGGATCCAATCCCAAAGCAGAAACCTATACAGACCATAAAACAAAAAATCATTCAAGCTTTTCATTTTT
>NW_010397110.1:27142-31524 GCF_000710305.1 Buceros rhinoceros silvestris
TGTCACCAAAATATAAAATACTACTAAAGTAAAAAAAAAGAACCAAAACTGTGTGCTAGTTTATTCCTAAAATATGTCCGCTATATTTTGGTTTGGAATTTTCACAACTCTCTATAATGTTTGAGTATTCTGGAAGTGTTAGGGAGAATGGAAATTACAGTCTCTGAATAAACCAGTGAAGACAAATTAGAGAGAACAGTTACTTCGCAGTATTAGTTTTCTAATAGTCTCACTGCAGAATTTGGATACATTTCATTTATATGAAGAAAACTGTACTCCAGACTTTTCTCGAAACTACAACTATTTCCACCAAGGTACTGAAGAGGCATTTAACACCCCTCATTTTATTTAAGACAGTTCATATGCATATACACAGTTTGGTTAAACTTCTCTTTGATTAAAAAAAAAAAATCACAAATTTAAAAAAAGATACTATTTTATGTAGAAAGGCTTAAAAAACCTTACCAAAACCTATTTGTTTTATATACAAAACTAGCTGCTTAAAGCTACAGAACTTTGAGGAAAGAATGCTTAATGATCACTAATCTCATTTGTTATCTTCAAATTGACTAAAATGAGATTGTTAGCAAAAATTCTATTTTAATTCTCTGTCTAAACATTATAATAGTGTTCAAATCACCGTAAGTGAGAGTAATGAAAGCAGCTCATTGATTTAACGTCCTTTCATTTACCTTCAAAATGACTTATTCTTTCTCATTTATGAAGATATTATCTACTACCATGATTTCAAATATGAACACAAGATAAAAGCTAAATTGCAAGTCAAGAGATCAACTGAGAAATTAAGTCATCTATACAAGATGTTGTTGAAAAATGTCAAAACCTTTAAAACTAGTATTTTTAGAATTGCTCAAAATTACACCCAACCCGAAATGTTAAAATGACTGAAACAGTGTTCATGAGAAGATAAAATTCCTATGGAGTTCATGCTTAGGTTTTAACCCCTAGAATACAATTGAAACTCTATTAGGCAATTCAAGTTATGTAGATCTTGGGTAAAAACCTAGGCTTGGATCAGAGGATAACTTCTAACCATTCAACAAAAACCTGGGTCACCCCATATCAGAAGACAAATAAGTATCAGATTCCAAAACCCTTTCACGACAAGGAAGACAGTCTTCAACACATAAAAATACAGTGATGATGATGATAACAACAACAACAATTTTACAATAAAGTTCTAAGAGATGCCTAGAAAGGGATTTGAAGAGATGAACCAGAAAATTCTGAAGGGAAAAAAACTGCTATGGTCCATCAAGAACATTCAGACTTAAAGAAAACAGTGGGGAAAAAAACCCAACCGAAAAAATTGTATATACAATAAAAGCAGCAAAAGCCTTAATGTTTGAGAGAAAGATAGCACCTGAGAATAGTGTCATGGCTATAGGCTAACAATACCGAAGTTCTTTAGCAAAAAAAAAAAAATCAAGCCAATTAAGCCAATTACTTTCAGATGCCTAAACTTCTATCAAAAAATTCACATTTTTATGGATAAAAATTACAGTAATTTGCATAAGGATGTTTGCATGTATCTTCTTTATAAGTATACATGAAAATACAATGACGCATGACCATCATTACGATTTAATGCAGACACATAGAAGCACCACCAAAAAACACTTGTCTCAAAGATATATCAGTCTACTACTGGACTTTTTTTTAAAACTTTAGTATATACACTGTGTTATGGAGACTTTTAAAACTTATGTAAACTGTTGAATAGTTCCCACACAAAACACTGTTTAAAAAAAATGGAATTTAGCATGGGAAATTCCCTTTTCCATGCCCAGGTGAAAAAGTAACATACAGAAAATGTTTCAATAGAAACACTAGTTATGAATGGAATTTTTTTTTTTTTCAAGTTTAAGATGGATAACTTGTTTTGCTAAAATTATGACTTCCTTGTATGAAAGAATACAGGCTTCTCTTAGCTTCTCCTTTTGCAGTTTCATGTAGAAAAAGTTCACCTAGGTATTCCCCATTTTCTCAAAGATTCCTCTCTACTGATCTTCTTAAGGCTCATGCTGCTCCTCATGCTGGTACCTCACTGTATTTCAAACATACAGTGGAATCACATAGTCAACAGTATGAAAAAAGTACTTTCAGGAAAACCAAGGTGTTGCAAAAATTACGCTGCTGTTCATCAGGCAACTGACTCCTCCTTAATCTAATAATCCTGCTTTATTTCAGAAGCATTCACTCGCAGAAATCTTGTCTTTTAGAGAAGGTATAAAACTTCATTCTTCTAAAGAATGTAAAGGATCATCAGATGTCCTACTCAAGTGCCCCCCCACCAAATCTGAGAGTTAATAATAAATTCAACATTTTCCTTTTCATTTCCCTAAATCAAATGTTTAAATGGACTGCTTTGTGCTACCCTTAATTCCACTTAGTGATTATGTCACCATGACATATGTGATTTTCAAATAAAACAGATGCAATCTCTTATGTGTTTAAAAAAAAAAAGCTTCTTTTACCATTTAAATGCCAATACTGAACCCCATTAATTTCATTCATTATTTCTAACGCACAGAAAACCTGGGCATCCTCGAATTAATCACACATTCAATTGATAGTCTCAAGTGTTCTATTCTACAATAGCTACTACAGGAAGCAGCAGCTGTAATAGTAGACATTAGAAAGCACTCTCTTGAGAATACCTCTGATTATGTATTTTCTCTCATACCTATCTACGCATCAAAAGTGTCAGGAGAAAAGAAATATATATATATCCCTGAAGTTTCTTTGGGAACAGTAACTCCTATTACACTGTACAAGCAAGGCGACCACAAAATTAATTGGGTTTCTGGCAAGAATCTCCAGCTTGGGAAATCTTTTCTGAGACTTTTCAGCTGCACAGGAATACAGTCATCATCAAACCTACATTCATTAGATTGAAGAGGTACAGATGGGATATGTAAGTTTAGCTGAAATACTGTACACTGTATGAACATAGTGAGAAGACTATTTTTAAACGTTGGGATGAACTATTGATACCAAAATAGGAAGTTGTTCCCATCCTTCTGTGTGTGTAATGACACAGGTTAAGTAGTTTATTATTCTAAAACAAAGAAAACTAAAAGTCCTTTTACAGAAAAACTGGGGTTTTTAATGTTTCATTCACCAATTCCAGTCTAATCCAACTGTGCTATATATATCCACATTCTAATTCCCCTCTGCTCTAGGTGATGACAGCTGCATTCTCATTAGTTAAAATCCCTCAGAAGTCTTCTAGTTAGAAATAACATGAGCTTATGCTTTAAGAAGCCATCAAAAGATTCAAGGTTTTAATATAGAGAAAAATTATTCAAAACACTTTACATTAAAAAGTTAGTTAGGACATGTATTCAAGAAATATACTGCAGAAGCAACTACTATGACACATAAAATGGAAACTGGTTTGCTTAGTGTACTAACACTAGTATGCCAATCCTAGTATGCCAATCCTAGTACGCCAATCCTAGTACGATAGAAATCGGTATGCAAAGAAGTTACACGCACTGCGTACATAAAAAACAATCTACTTTTGGTTACTGCATTGCAATGTACCTTTTACAAGTCTTAAAAGAGAGTTTTTTCTATTTTCATTTACAACACACTTGTTATTTCTTTCCTCTTCTCCCTCTACATCTGCATGTCTAGCACTATGATAAAAAAAATGGATAAGCCTTATCACCTCTCCACACACCGAGACCAAAGTCTGAAGCTAGGTTAATAAATATATACTTCTGAAAATAACTGTTTCTGAAAGCTTGAGAAAAAATTACGATCTTTACTGCTAAGTTTAAACCCCCAGAAAATTCCTTTTAAAAGTCCAATAAGTATTAAGAAATCAATTATTAAAAAATCAAATCTTAAACACATGAATTATTGATGTTTAACATGTTAATTTAATAGATTTATTATTTAAAATAATTATTTTAGTGTTAAATTAAGTGTATGATTATATTAAACAGAAAATGAATCCATGAACCATCTTTAAAATCCAGTAAAGAAAAATTATACATTTCCATAGATTGTTTAAAACCTCATGAAACAGCATTTTCCTCAAATAATTCTTTTATTTCCTTCACCTCCCCCCCTCCAAATAAATTCTCCAAAATGCTACAAGTGAGAATTCTATTAAGCAGCTTCACAGGGACAGTGCTTTCAAAGGGATATAATAACAATAAAAGAAATTCTAGTCTTATTTTCTTACAGAAGCCTAAATGACAGAACATCTCTCTTATGAGAAAAGGCTGAGACACCAGGGGGGTTGGACTAGATGATCTCAAACCCCTACCATTCTGTGACACCCATACCCATAACTGAAGAGGATAAACAGCAGCAGCATGTTTTTTAATGACAAAAAATATATAGGG
>NW_010397110.1:31645-51449 GCF_000710305.1 Buceros rhinoceros silvestris
GGGAATAGATTCAGGGCCGTTCATGGCAAAAAAATAAATTACATTCTATAAAAACAGATCTTTGATCAATCAGCGCATAAAAGCATTTCGGCTTGTACTGGAAGACGAGGTTACCCAGAGATGAAAACACCACGAACAAAGAAATGATAGTTCCAAGTAGGACAGTGGTTAAAAGAAAATGAAATTGAAGATGAAATATAGAAAAGGTGCAGTCGATGATAAGAAAGAATGAGGTTTCAAGAAATAGAGAATTGTGCACAAAGGCACTTAAAGATTCACGGAGAATGAAGGAGACCTGTATATAACTAAAAAGAAGTCTTAGAGACTTGAGCAATAACATCCTCTTTGAAACCCATAACAAGTGAAAGAAAGGTCTGAATTAGACTTATGACTAGATTAGGAAGGTCTAACCTACAAGAGGAACTCCAACAACTGCAGAGCATATTCGACAAAAAGGAAGAAAATGAGACTGCAATTGAGTTGAAGGGAGCCACATTTGAGTTATTACAAAACAGCAAAGCAGCAGTCCTAAAACACACTTTCAATCGCAATAAGAGCTAGGCTAAAATAACAAATTAAGAGGAAGAATTAGCTTCTTGAACTTTAGCTGACAGTAAGTATTTGTTAACTTATTTCATAGACTGGATCAATTCTAGAAAAACAAAAATTATTGAACATGTGTTATCACTTACTGTTTTTGTCCCATGTTGGAGTGTAATTTCATGAGAATCTGGAATTTTCTTGACAGGGTTCTGAAAAAAAAAAAAGAAAAAATCCACCTCTGAAAATAGTGCTATGACAAAAAAAAAAAAAAAAAAACCAACACACACAAAACCGATACTACAATATATGTAAAAGTAAGAAGGGTTTTCCTCATGAAAAAAAAAAAAGAAAAACCAACACACACAAAACCGATACTACAATATATGTAAAAGTAAGAAGGGTTTTCCTCATGCCAATCATAACTTGAAGAGGAAAAAGCAGGGGGAAATAGAAACAAGAGACTGATTCCAGATCTTTATTTTCATGGATATATGCCAAAAGATATGAAGAATAAGTGTTAAAAAATATGAGACTACATTAAGAAAGGAAAAAAAGAAAAAATATTTCACGGGTTTCCTCTTTAAAAAACATTAGAATTCTCCTTGGTTTTTAATCATCAGTATCTAACAATCTTGAATTGTGATTTAGTCAATCCATCATTATACAGAGACTTTTCAAATAAAAGGAAATGAAAAAAATCTAGAAATTCATTACAGGAGCTAAGTTAGTTATCTGTGTGGTCATATCTACATCATCGTGGACCGGCTTCCCTCTTCCACTTGCGCCATTATCCCCAGCTCTCATGGGTCTTCACAACTGCCACTTCGATGGCAGCTATAACATAGTCAATATAATTCAGGGAATTTCATTTAACAGCAACACACAGATGGGCAGCAATTACAGTTTTAAATATCTAACACTTTGCACTAACATGTGTACCACAAATATGAAACCAGCTAATTTACTCAGAAAGACACATACTGAAAACACTCAGGAGATTGCAAGGTTCCACAAAGGTCATTTGAATCATTACTCTCAAAATGCTCATTTGTCTAGTACCACTTAAGTTTCTGAAAACACACATAATCTATCATTTTTATGCCTGACATCTTTGTTATAATTTTCTGTTACTGACATCTGATTTTTAAATAATTTTAAGCACATTTTATTATACATTATATCTCTTTCCTCATTCATTTCTCCCAATTCCTTCCCTTTTTCCATGCTTGCCATAGAAAGTGTCAGTAACAAGGGGCTGATTTCCTTCACACTCATTTTATCCTTCAGTTCCATCAGCTTTATTGCTCTGATAAAACTGAAACCTTCATTATCTTTTGTTTAGCCAAATCTAACCTTCTTCTAACTTCGTGCTGCCAACAACAGTTCTGATTCCCAAAGTAACTGTATAGTTTCTTCCTGTTTTCACACAATACCTACACAGAGCTAACTCAGAAGACGACGCATTCCCTTTATTTTTGCATTTATATGCGGACATCTTCAACAGTCACAGGTGTTTAAAAAGGAAATCAAGTATTAGCATGGAAATTATACATGACCACCTACGCAAAAAAAAAAAAATTTACAGAATTGTGGTCCACCTGAAGTCTGAAAAGGTATGTATTGGCTGAGACAGAGTTAGTGTTCCCCACAGCAGCTATCATAGTGCTGTGCTTTGTACTGAAATAAAGGTGGTGATAACACGTGTTTTGGCTATTGCTGTGTATCACACCGAATCAAAGCTGTCTCTCCAACATTTCTCCCTCACCAAAAGGCTGGCAGTTGGTAAGATCCTGGAAGGAAGCACAGCCAGGAGAGCTGACCAAATTGACCAGAGGGATATTCCACACCATATGACATCTACTCAGCAATAAAGGCAAAGAGAAAGGAGGAGCAGCATACATTGTTATGACATTTGTCTTCCAGAGTAATGGCTACATGTACTGAAGTCCTACTTCCCAGGAAGTGGCTGGACATTGCCTGCTGATGGGAAATAGAGAACCTGTTTTTGTTTTCCTTTGCTTCTGTGCATGGTTTCTGCTTTAGACTGCCTTTATCTTGACCCACAAAGTTTTTTTCCACCTTATTTTTTTCCCCATTGTCCTGCTGAGGAGGAGAGTACTAGAGTGGCTCGGTTAGGGTGTCAACCCACCCCAAGGTAACAGTAGAAGTTTACAAATAGCTAGCCAACATTATGAACAATAAAGCCCACAGGGCAGTAAAAAAAAACTTTGCATGGACTCAGTGGTTTACAAGTTCAGAAGCAGGTGTAACTCAACATTCCCAAGTGAAGCTGTGACAGTGAAAAATGAGTTTTAGTTGACACTATAAAGCACCTAGACAAAGGTATGATTAGAATAGGAATTAAATTTTCTGTGCCTCCTCATTTCCTGTACTATAAATTGCTATTTGTTGTTCTCAGGATGCAAAAAACTGCTCAACGACCGCTGCCATCTAAGCACAACCAATAAAAACTGAACTGCGAAAAGGAGAGCTTCTGAGATTGATATTGCCATCGCTCACAACAAAAGATGTACTACTCCTGTGAATCAAAGGCTTTCACAGAAATCATCCACTGGTGGAAGGAGAAATAGCATTTTGGTCATCCTCAATGCAAGGTTGCTTATTTTGTATTCCAACCCACTTTCTGGAATATTTTATGTTTTCTCCTTTCATATACCTTACCACAAAGGTAAGTATTGAATTTCTATATTGCATCAGAACTGGATTTAATTTCGAGAGGGTATCTTAACTACTTCAAGAGTTCTTTCAAAAGTTAAATTATGATTAAACAAAACATGGTGGAATAAACATTTAATTGCCAGCTTCTCCAGGTGACAATAATCAAATCCTTCTTTTAATGAGAAGAGGGAATCACTCACATCAAAATGTTTTTGCTTTACAATGCGTTCATCGTGAACAGCTCCGGCTACTTATCTTTAAGGGAGAACAACAGATAAAACTACATCCTGTCATGTGATAAATCAAAGGGCCTGATCCTGGAATCAGACATCTGGCAAGTGCTAGTGGTGCCACGCTCTGCATCATCCAAGGGATGCCTGACAGCTAAAGTAACTGTTTAGACTATTCAAAACAAAAAACTAAGGTAACAACATCCAGGAACATATCTTGGCACATCTTCTAGACAACCAAACATTTACAGAAAAAAAAAAAAAAGTGGCTTATTCTATTTTAACAACTATGAACTTTATAAAATGACTGACAATGCTATAAATCTCTCCAACCTGCTTTGAGCGCCTATATGCACACACAAAAATCAGATCAAACTACCACCTTTCCAGATATTACATTCCAAACAATAAGTATTGCCAAAAAATCTTTTCTTCACACTCTCCAAAGAGTTAATACATTTTACGCTGATTTGAACACCAGGATCCCATGTATACTGTATATTACTTTAAGTCTGAAGAAGCAAAAAGGTGAAGTTTGCCCAAAGTGTAACTGCATTTTGAGGTCTTCCAGTTGTTGCCTGAATTTTACACAAAGTTAAGTTTACACAGATTGATTTTAATATTTCAATAATGCCGCTCTGGCAAATTTGTATTGTAATTAAAACTAGATGAGATGAAATCTCCAGGATTTTTTTCTTTGTTGGTTTTCTTTTCTTTTTTTCTTCTAAAACCGTGTCAGGAAAAGCCAATACATAAAATTTCTCTTTCACCAGAAATGAAAGAAAACAGTTTTGTGATTACACATCTTATATTTTTACAAAAATTCTCAATTTCCTGGCTAACATAAGATTAATATACATTAAACCTCTGAAAGTATTGTAGGAGTTCATGGTTTTTCTCAAAAATAAGAAAGTAAAATTTTCTCAAAAATGAAACTAGACTGTGGCGCAGAGACTAGTTGCAAGCCTACAGATAGTGGTATTCCCCAGGGGTCAGTACTGGGTCCAGTCTCGTTCTTATCTAAAAGGTGCATGTCAGGAGGATGGGGCCAGACTTTTTTCAGTGGTCTCCAGCAACAGGACAAGGGACAATGGGCATAAACTGGAACACAGGAAGTTCCACCTGATGAGGAAGACAATCTTCTGCACTTTGAGGGTGACAGAGCACCAGAACGGGCTACCCAGACAGGTTGTGGTGTCTCATTCTCTGGAGACTTTCAAAACTCGCCTGGTCACAACCCTGTGCAGTCTGCTCTGGTGAACCTGCTTTAGTAGGGGGGTTGGACTGATGATCCTGAGAGGTTACTTCCAATCTCTCCCATTCTGTGATTTCACAGTTGTGGAAGAAAAATTCCTCATTTCTCTTTTCAGACGAGAAAAATGTTTTAAGCTGTTAGGCACTTAGGTGAGTTTTCCATAACAGCAGTGAAGGCTGAAGACAGTAGTAAGTTGAAATTGCTTTTTCTCTGTTTTTTAAACTAGTTTTGCAAAGACGCTCGTGTTTTGCTCCATAAATCACTCCTCATGTACTGATCAAGACACTGTTACTTGTAAAATGAACAGGTTTTCCAATTAATTTTTTCATTGTTTTCCTCCATAACTTAAATGGAAAATGAATGTCTAAGATATACTCTAAGGCTGCAGAAGTGTAGACTCAAGACAAAGACAGAGTCTGAAAAAACACAATGTGAAAGCTGGGTAAGACGCTGTTTTACAACAACAGAAAAATACAAAACGTTTTTGGGTTTATAGGAGTGCCTTCCCCACAAATTTGCATGCAGAAAGAAGGATCCAGATTTGAATGGACTCTTCAACAACTTTTAATTTCCTCTCTTTTAGCTGTTAGAGTTGACAGACATATTCTGACACAAACTTGCATGTTATTAAACTCAGTTTGGCCTGGATTCACACAACCTAATACAGACAACACTTCCTTCAGACTTCTTACACAACCTTCAAAAAGAGACAGATAACTCCAGAAGAAGAACCAGTGTACCAAAAAACTGGATCATCTGAAGACCTGTCCTCTTCATAAATTACTCAGGAAGTGCAAGGCAGCTAAATGCCTAACATAGGTGCCTTGATTAAGTTGGATGAATCCCAGCCTATGCGTGTTTACTACCTAAAATTTTGGCCTGAAAAAGATAAAGGAAAAATATTAGAGAAAACAGGAGGATACATGCAAACACAGCAACATCTTGGCTGATATTCCCACGAAGCTTCCACAAAATCTGTTATTAATGGAAATAACTCCATGACAAATCCAGAAAACCTTCAAAATTAACAAAAGTAGGGAAAAAGGAAGGGACCTACAAAATGCTGTCTCTCCCAATTATCATTTAATATGGTAACACTCAAAACACCACAGAACTTATGTCTTGAATTTTAAGTACAAGAAGACTAAGGAGAGGCTGTTCTTCTCTTTAGTGAGCTAAAATGCATTACTCCAGGGTGCATTCAAGAACTAAGGAGATGCTTAAGTAGATGAACTTCCTCTCAAGTGGCTAGAGGACGTAAATTTATTTATTCAATATGGAAATGTTACTGTGGCTAGCTTCTCTCAACATCATCTAATTCACAGCCTCATGAAATTCTTATGATCTGAACCAGAGTGTTTTGCTAGGTTTAACCAGCTAGGGAAAAGACCTTAGATTAAATCTTCATCCTACTACATGACTGCCTAAAAATAATAAATTTCTAATGTTATTATAGGTCTGGCGCAACATATTTTATTGGATAATGGGTCAAAAAGTAATTCAGAGACTGTTCCCAGACAAAACAGGTAACATGAATTAAATCTCCTCATCCCTTTCATGCCACCTCCTGACATGCCCTCTCCCAACAAGACTTCAACCGCTTAACATTTAGAAAAGGCATTGAAGTTATTCTCAGCATGGTGTGCAAGTATCTTTTTTATATATAAACATCACACTTCTAAAGTACAGCAGAAAGCCTGCCTGATTTAGATCCTCAGATAGTGTTTTAGATACCAATTTCAGGAGGTTACAATTTTTCACCTAGATTCTAAAATCTCATTTAGATAAGTTCTACATTTATAACACGTCCTTGATTTAAGAAGTCATAGTTTATATTAATATTTATGACCTGGGAATTGTCCTCAGAACATATACCAGAGAAATTCTCTTGAGATTTTTCTAAAGGAAGTTGTAATGACTGATAAAACCGATTTAAATCTAAAATTACCTGCGGTTGTTCAAGTTTCCCTTGCAGTTTTTGGGAGACTGAGTTACTTAAGCTGAGTGTTCTGGTGATGTTTCAAATATGGTACCTTCTGCTCACACAACCACCTACCTACTTCATCTTTATATCCTCAGTCTTAAATGCATATAAACAGAAATCTTCATATTTGCTAAAAGAGTATGCACAGCTGCCACACACCACCCATGTTCAGTGGATCCACATGGATCTCTGTGGTCCCTAAAAGACACACATGAAAGAATCCAAGAACACAACACGGGATGGAGGACCAGACTGTACGCAACTTTTGTTAATGCCTACTATTTTTCAACTTGCTAGTGTGTTCACTTAATCATTTACATTAAGCTCACTCTAAAAGTTCCTTTATCTAAACCATAGAGACACTTCTATGACCTTTTGGCAGACTTTAGGATAAAAGT
Organism: Buceros rhinoceros silvestris; assembly: GCF_000710305.1. Lineage (NCBI taxonomy): Eukaryota > Metazoa > Chordata > Aves > Bucerotiformes > Bucerotidae > Buceros > Buceros rhinoceros. The sequence goes on from NW_010397110.1 coordinate 38,735, forward strand.
TAAGTTCTTTCACTTGACTAAGAGAAACCATGAAAACCAAGGTTACACACAAACTTCCAGCAGCAGTATCCTGCCTTTTAGTAATTAGAACACTTCCAGCAGTTTTTCAGCCATTAAAAAAGCTATACTGTTCTCCAGATTAACTTTGTCTTAAAATAAAATTATTGATTAAGTATTTCAGAATCTAGAGACCATACATACAAGTTTAACATTTTCTGCAAAACAAGCCTCATCTCTAGATATTTTAAAAGTCAGTGATACTATTAATCCTTTGTAATTCGTGCAGCAAATGGCAGGTTTAGATACACACACTTCTATGGAAATAAAATAATACATTCAGTAAAATAGGTATTACTGTTTCTTTTGCAAGTTTCATAAGCAGTGAAATTAAGTCCAACAGCTGCACTACACTCTAAATTTTAAATTTGGACTCACCAAAAAAATTTAGAAGCCAATGTAACCAATACACATCCAATATTTGACACTGCTGTCTAAAACAGACATGGCGATTACCTTGGTTGAAATAAAATGCGTTTTTCCTCTTGTCAAAAAAGAGCTTGATGTTCACTTTAGGACTTCTAGAGAACTTGTAAGTACAGAATTTCTTAAGAATCAAGGTGATATAAGTAAGATTCTCTACACCAGTGGAACAGCAACCTTATTAGTGAGCCTTCTCTTTAAAATGATAAATGTTTTAATGATCAAAATTTTAAAAATTATACTATTGGTGCAGACCAATTCTTGAGCTTTGACTCTGTGCAATTTATTTCATTCCTGCACACACAGTTTCCTCATCTGAAAATTCTGAATAAATATTATCTATTGTAAGGAATCTGCTTTAAGCTTTTATTCATCAGTATCGGTCAAGTTCTTCAAATTCCTCTGGGAGCTTGTTATTCTTAGCAAACAACATTACAGTCAGTAAAACTAAACGATAACATCTCAAGAGACAGCTGTCCATAGCCTATACTTTTCAACAGTTTTCCAAATTTGATTGTAAAAAGGTGTTCACTCAGATGTTTACGACACAATCTTGAGAGAGATAAAAAATTATGCATACCATCCTCCTTAGTGGCAAATATTTCAGTTCCCTACAAACTTACTAATCAGTTAGGATCAGGAATTAAAAAGGGGGCAAAGGCAAGTGGGGGCGGAGGGCGGGAGACGCAGGTAGCCATGCAAAGAAAATATACAACCACAGTGTGAAAGTAGTAGAGGGGTGTGGGTTAAAAATTATAACATGTCTAAGTCACTACAGGAAGGAAGGACAATTTCCTATCTAGCTCCCACAGCTGGTTCCAATTCTATTACTGTTTCGATTACTAATTCTCCCATGCCACCCATAAATTACCTTCAAAACATTAATGTTTAAGCTGTCTTATAGCAATTTCATGTAATGTGACATGAGAATAAATTGCTAAGTGACTTTAACTGAGCATCTGGAAAGAGGAAAAGATGCATTTATATGTATACATGTCAGGTCCACGCTTGCAATACACCTTTCTTCATGCTTCACTCAGGTATATTCCTTTAGCTAAAGCTTATGTCAGAAGAAGGTGGTGTGTTACCCCCAGAAGCATCTCATATTGTTAAAACTGTTGTAATACCCAATGACACTGCAAATAATTTTCAAAGTGTTCAAGGCAAACCCTAAGAACTCCTTTAAAAATCACAGCCAGTGTGAATATTTCAGTTCTATTTTTAATCATAAACCCCATAGTTTTTAAAAACTGTACCCAAGAATTATAAAACATGCTTACCTTCTATGCACTTAACATGACACATCTTACTACAGTATCTACAAATGTTGAGACCCCTCCAGCGTACCATATCAAACATACTGATTTCTGTATGTGCAACGTAGTCAAAAAATCCCAAATTATTACATAAACCTGATAAGTCATGTAACTAGAGAGCCACTGATTTCCATATAGCAATTAAACAATTATTCAGTATTGCTCAGTTGTAGATTGCACCAGAAGTTAACACATTATCCAGTAGAATGATGCCAAAATGTCAATTCCAAAACCTATACTCATTCCTCAAGGAGTGTGAGGTATAAAAGCATACAGAAGCAATGCTTTCACTTTTTAACCCAACAAAAAAGATCCAGACAATACAGAAAATTTTAGTGGTGTACGTGGAGAAAGAAGGCAAAAATTCAAGAACATCATACGTTACTGAAACACCTCATTTCAGACTTCCTGACATTATGTTAAGACTTTGTATATTTCTATTACTCCATAACTCCTAAAAAATTTAGAATATTAGATACATCCTATGAGATCTTTCCTCAAATTAATCAACAGGCTTCTTGATCTTCTCCACAAGGTACTCTATAGTATATAAAGATTACTGCAGTTACAGAACAGTTTTCTCCCTTTTACTATCTAAAATTTAAGTTTGGATTATACAATCCAGATTAAGTTACTATTAATTAGGTACGTAACAACATTGTTAATCTAGCTAAGATGGATTAATAAAAAATACATCTTCAACTTGCTCATAATAGACAGTCGATAATATACTTCGAACTCACAATCATATAATACAAAGATGACAAATTCAGATGTTCAGATCGTGTGCCCTACAACTACTTTCTTTTGCAGTCAGGAAGGAAAAGCATCGTCGACAGATACAAGGAACTCCAGATTTCAGACCACATACCAATCACATATCTGCTGTGATATTTTCAATAAGACAGTTGCTTCTATGTCTAAGTATCATGACATAAATGGGATAAAAAGTCCCATTGTGCATGTGTGCTACAATGACGTATTAAGCAAGTACAGTAGGTCATACGTGAGTTTGAGCTCCTCAGATCCTGCCAAGCCAGAATCATAGAATAATATGGGTTAGAAGGGACCTTTAAAGGTCACCTAGTCCCAACCCCCTGCTGCAGTGTGCAGGGCCATCTTCAACCAGATCAGGTTGCTCAGAGCTCTGTCCAACCCAACCTGGAATGCGATGGGGCTTCTACCACCTCTCTCAGCAACTTGTGCCAGTGTTTTACCAGCCTCTTCGTAAAAAATTTCTTCCTTGTATCTAGTCTAAATCGCTCTTTTTCGTTTAAAATCATCACCCCTTTTCCTATCGCTATGAGACCTCCTAAAAAGTCTGTCTCCATATTTCTTATGGGCTCCCTCTAAGTACTGAAAGGCCGAAAAAAGGTCTCCCTGGAGCCTTTTCTTCCCCAGGCTAAACAAGCCCAACTCTCAGCCTGTCCTCATAGGGCAGGTGTTCCAGCCCCACGATCATTTTCACAGCCCTCCTCTGGACCTACTCCAACAGGTCCTTGTCTTTTCTGTGCTAGACACAGCACTCCAGATGGGAGTAGAGCAGAGTAGAGGGGCAGAATGACCTCCCTCAATCTGCTGGCCCCACTGCTCTTGATGCAGCCCAGGAAACAGCTGGCTTTCTGGGCTGTGAGCGCACATTGCTGGCTCATGTCCAGCTGTACTGACAGCAGCAGTCGCCCGGAACCTGGTACAGGACCTTGCACTTGGCCTTCTTGAACCTCATGAGGTTCATTTGCATCAGCCCTCTTCTCCACCTTGTCCAAGACCCTCTGAACAGCATCCCATCCCTCAGATATATCATACTTTGAAGTACCCTAACTCCTTTACAACCTATTTACAAAACAAAGTTAAAACAAAGGAAAAAACCCACCCTATATTAAAAAAAATAGAAAGAGATAAGCTCTTTGTATAACACTCATACTACAAATGAAATCTTGCCATTGCTGAGGAAATCTCCTGGCTGACTAAAATTTCACCAGGGAATACACTATTCCTAACTGCTGTTCCCATAAATAAGCCAGCTAAGAAAACCTCCAGCAGTTCTTCTCCTGTAACAAGCAAGTGCTTAAACATAGATTTAACTTTACATTCAATCAGAAGCAAAACAAAAGTACAAAATGAGCACTAGAGAAGCAGAGAGTGTATAAACACTTCCTAGCTTTCCACAGTAGAAGTTCCACAGTAAAAGTGTTGGGATGGAATGTATAACCCATAAAATAAACTGAATCAAATACAGCCCAAGAATTCTTGCTCAGATTTGTCCAAATTCCCTGGACATGATCAAGACAGCTAACAAGGAAGCCAAAACAAGGATTCCCTATTTTGCAGTTTGCTGTGCTCGGGCAGAATTTAAGTTCCATTTCTGGAATTCATTCTGAATTCTTCACATCAAGCTCATGTTTGACATCCTTCTTGGACATGTGGTCCATGAAGAGATATACTTTAGTTCTGAAACTAAAGCTATATCAGATAACACCTACTGCTGTCCTGGACTTAACTGTTTCTCAGACCTTTTAACAACTCACATCTCATGTCTTGGAAGCCACACAAAATGGACAGTAGATAAGCTTACAAAGCAAATTGTTCTGCCTTCAATTTTTCAGTGCTTTTATTCTGTTTAAAAAACAAATCATTTGAAGGCACTCTTCTTTACGTGCTTGCTTTTTAAATTTATCTTGTCTTCTATATCATACATTCAGATACTCCAGATGCTAAGTCTATCTGGCTAGTACAGGTAATCCAGTTGCTATCTCAGGATAGCAAAAATGGACCTCTGAGTAGAGAATGATGGCACCCTCTTGTCTTCAGGTTCCTCTCATGAGATCCTGATAAATATCTACAGACAGGGAGGAAGTCTTCCAGGGCACTTTATTATGTGAAGTCTCCCTTCATAAACCAATTATTTCAGAAACCACTGCATAGAGCAATGTATTAAAATGGGAAAACCCTGACATTTAACCTGCCCCTACCTGTGAACCATTTGGCATTTCAGTGTAATAGAGAAATAAGGAAATAGAGAAAGCAAGAGAATTATTAAAACCCGCCATAAGCTATTTATGCATTCCCACATCCTCACAGTCACTGTGATTCTGAACAATTCCAGCAGAGTGGTAGCATGGAGCACAGATGAGAAAACAAGCTACGAAGAGTGAGCAAATGCATATAAATAGATTTTTGCAGTTGGTTGTGGGTATCAAGAGCTTAGAAGTATCTATTAATACTGAGAGGCGCAGGGCAGATGCACTTAATTTTGCACAATAGAGGCAGTGGGGGAGTTCTGGCTACTGGAATTTTTCATAAGCTTAGATATTTGCTCTGAGATCATAATTACTGTTCAAGTGATAGGCTTGTTTACAAACTTGCACTTAAAGAACTCAAATAACTCATAAGCTATATTGCAAACCACGTGCCATTTAACCTATCTGTCCCGCTGGGTGAAAGACCTGAGATGACCTCCTTAGAACCTGTAATTACAACAAGGTATGGTATGTTAAGCTTAACGTTTACACAGTAAGCCCTTCTCACTGTGGAAGTGTCAAGCTGAGCGATTATTGTTACTGTGCCATAGAGCTTCTCCTCCATGCCCTTTTAGCAAGAACAATGGCACAGAGCGAAGTCAGGGAGTGTCTTATCAGGGTCATCATGCAGCGTTTTCAGAAAAATGTATGAAATCTAAATCTGGGTTGTTTTCCTTGATAACAGATGAGCGGTTACAGATTACAAATTAAATATTATCTATTCATCTTATTTCAAATACAAATGTTCTACACGTTTAGATTTTCATTATCAGTGCCTGGTGTGCAAGACGTATTTCCTCACAAAGAAAGCCTAAACCCACTTATAATCTTTCCTTACAACTATGTGGGCTTCAATCATTCCTGATTTAGTTTTTTATCTGCAAATACTGCAATCTGTACAAACAGTTTTGAATCAAAAACAGTTATTAGGAAGTTCTGCTCAGTTTAGTTCTGAAAGTGAACTAATTCCATTAATGGTTAAGCAACCAGAGAAAAGACAGCTTAAAGATTCTCTCTTGCCTACATATAAATTAGTTTTAAAATGCTCCAAAGAAAAATTGTATCACTAACTGCTATTCTAAAAAGGTGCACAAACAGGAAGCACCAAGGTTGGTGCCAGAAAAAAAATATCATCTTACTATACTTAGGAAGCAAGTAGGTTTGATACATATGCTGGAGCCAGAAGGAATCACAAATCTTTGCAATCCTACATTTTCATTATCTTTTGCTCCTAACTTCTCAGAGTAATATTTAGAGGAATACTAAATCATCTTCTCACACTTCCCTCCCTCACAAAGAGCAGAGATCCACACTCCCTTCTTAGCCCAGTGACTTACTATACTGTTCACTGTTTTCTCATGTTACTTTTTCTTCCTTGCCTAATTCCCTTCTGTATCATTTAACTGCTATGTATGATATGTATTAAAAAAGGTCTGTTATCATAAATCTGACTGCATACATTACTTCAAGATGCAGCTAGTCACAAAATTTTCTCCTCATTGGCTAGAGAAGTTGGGTAATTTCTATGATGTTATTATTACGAATTTCTACCACCCACTCAAACTTGGTTGCTGAAACATCGTGAGGTTACTCCCTAAAAGTAACAGACAGGGTTGCACTTTCCGGCAATTCCTACTCTGTGAAACAACTCCCATAAGGTAAACTAACACAAATTGCATTAAACTACATAGAATTAAACTACAGCTGACAACTATTATTTTTTGACGGACTAAAACTATTTTCTGTAACTATTGTGTGATTTGGGCATATGCTCATTAAAATAGCCTTACAAATAGCATAGTTACAACTAATTTAGATTTAGCAACATTCATCTTACTCTGGGGAGTTAACTTCTTTTTCATCAAGAAAATTAATTAGTTGACTACTGCTCATTCGGCATTCAGACTCTGATTGAAGTTTCTTATTTGGACTGCAAGACTTCGGGAAATCACAGAAAACTACCACTGGGCCTTCTCAAAGTCTATTCAATGTATCATAATTGCCCTCCCTAAGAAAAATACTTTACAGACAGCAACTGGACTAAGCCTCGTACTATTTATACCATTAATTTACAGATTATTTAAAAGACCGTTCCTTAAAATTACAGCTGTCAAATGCAGAAAATTCCTTTATTACTCTATTACTTAAAGGCTTGCACTACCACAACACAAATATAAACATTTGTTATTTTAAAAAACCCTATTTTTCAGAGACTTCTTTTCAGAAATGTGATAGAGTCACCAGAGACAGGGATACAAGCAGGGAGGGGTCAAAGAGGATCCACATGCCTGACACCTACAAGTCACCTTAGGAAGAAATATCAATTACAACATAGTACAGGTATGTCACAGCAAAAAACCAAAATAAAACCCACAAGAAACTGCTAAATAAGGCAGCATTTAATCACAGAACAGAGAAACAATTCTGAAGGAGTCTGTGCAAAGAAAGGTAATAAATTCCAGGTTAAAACAAATGAAATATGAAAACAAGTTATTATGACATTGGCAGAAAAGAGATCCATCTCAGAATTTAACCATTTTCTATCAAGATATACTGTGAGGTTTACTCTGGCATCATTATTTTGAGGATTTAGTTTCATATACCACACATACTCCTATCCACTGAAGTCAGTCACAAAATTACCACACACTTCTACACGACCAAGCATTTCACCTCGTCTGCCTGCACACCCATGTATGTCATCTAAACAAGGCAAAACCTGAGGAAAAGTAAACATATGAAGAATACACAAGTGATATAAAAAAAACCAACTAGCACATGGCAGCTTACATTATCTCCAGATTTTTAGTATTTTCCACAGCAATATTAAATTAACAGTTAAAAATCATTTTTTTTTAAATGGTCTTATGGCATAGAATGCTCATAAAGACCAAGACTTAAAACTGTAGAAAAAGAAGAGGTGTCTTTAACATTACTCAGCACAGTGGTCTTTGAAAATAGATATATGAAATTTGTAGACACTGACGATTAAGGTAGCTACTTCTGAATTTCCATTCCTGATATTTTACATAGAAAAACTAATGTCCTTTAATAAGAAATGTCACTGAGAAATATGCTTATTCTTGCACTTAAGACAATAGCAGTTACATTCACTCTGCAAGAGACATACACTGACTGTAACGAAAAAGGCACAGATCTGGTAGCACTGAATGGCAGCTGGTCCCTACAGATGTGATTACAGCCTGATATGTTTGCTTCCTTTGCAGAGAACAGCAAGTTCCAAGACACTCTAAGCAACGGGTTGGTTAGAAAAAGGCAGATAAAACTCTGTAAATCACCACAACGCATGCAACTTGGAAGATTACCAACTTGAGAAAGAAACAGTAATTATTGTAAGAGCTATGATTCTTCTCAACCCAATTAATACTTTAAAAGAAGCCTAGCAAGTGTCTTACATATCTCTGTTACATTATATCTCAACCAAAACACTGGAAGATTCTACTCTGAAAATTGTGCACTGCAATACTGAAAAGCTGAAGAATTGTTTCAAGTGCCATAATTGTTGCTGTTCAGATGCAGTTCAAAAGTTTAAGAACTAATCACTGCTTTCCCCTTCTGCTTAGAATTCCAGTATAAAGAATGAGATTTCACAGCTTCCAATGAGTTGCAAATTCAACTTGACATCTGATGCTGACATGATTTTCCTTTTCAGATGAACTGTCTACATCAGCCATCACATTTATGGATAGTTTATTTTTTCAATGAAATCTGATCTTTTACTTCTAATTTGTCTCCTTCAGTCCTGCCAAGCCAGCACTTTTACATAATTCGTATTAAGTGTATTTGTATAAAAAGCATTAAGTCCTACAGGTTTGTCTGTACTACATGATAGGAGAACAGCAGCTAGTTCATGTAAGTAGAGACAGACATAAACGTGAAAATCATTATAATACATAGGACACTGCGACTCTAATAAAGATTGCCAGCTCTTTCTGACGCCTGAATTAATTGAACAAATACAGACCATATAGTAAGTAATAGTGAAATAACACCTATATTGTGATATTTGTGAAATACTTAAAAAACAAGCCAAGTTTTCTAGCATTTCCACACAACTCACATATTAGGGAGAGCTTTTAGCTTTTTCCTTTCATGCCAGATATTATTTTAATGTAAGTGAATATTTGAAATGTATCTTCAGAACCATTTTTCCATCATACGTTTCCATTATAAGAAATTGTAACTAATTTCTACAGCTCTTCTATGATTTATTTCCTGCATTCATACTCATTATTATATGAAAGATAAGCTCCGTATTGTAAAAGGGCCACTGAAACTAAGTCCAAACCTTATTTAAGACTTTGCATCTCACCACTCGAGAATGTACACATGCTCACTGCAGTGAATTCCACATATTGAAATAATCCCTATCAAAATCTTTACATAGTACTATTTACTCAGAAAACTGGTTCCAAGCTACTTTCTAAAGAGGGCTGCAGAAACTATGCAAGACAAGCAGAAGTTCCAGGAAAGCTGGTACGCATCTATATGTTTTTCACCGCCCCCTACTGCAATTTTGGTGAAGGAAAAAATTAAAAAAAAAGAATATTGATGTTAAATGGCATTAATTAAGGTGTATCAAAGATAAAGGAAATTTTTTTAAAGTCAAACATCAGCTGTACCTCACGTAGACAAATTCGGACTTGTGTACTAGCTAGGTAACTCATGTATAAACTGCACTGCACACAAAACAGCAGAGAAGGAACAGGTTTGTGCGCATGAAGTGTGCTCCCTTCTCAGCTAGCTTGCACGGAGATCAGTGCTGTCCCAACCTAACCAGAATGCAGAGTGGTTATTTTGGGAGTCCATCACGGGTCTTACACCAGCACACAGAAGACTGCTCAGTTCCATGAGCTCCTATTTGCACCTTGAGAGCACACTTTGCTACCAAATACCACACATTTTTATTTATTAAACCTGAAAATAAAAATGCAAGTAATGAATCACCTTCTGTCTGTTAGTAGCAAACTATGTTCTGTCTCTACTTTCAGTCTCATCAATAGCGTAAAAGCTAAGGTACAATGCTGGTAGTTCCACTGATTATGCATACTCAGTCCCACTTCAAAAATTGGAAGTCTGTGTCTCTAGTTCCACTGAAGTCAACACACGTAATTACATGAAAAAGGATCTAATCCTGGAACCTTGAATAAGAAACCTGAGGTGCACGAAATAGCTATTTATTAGCTATTTGCATTAAGTTCTGTTTTAGAAATCTGTACAGAAAGCTCCTTATCCCTACCGAATAAAGGTCCTGTTTGAACTATCTTTTTAAAAGTTGGGAAGGAAACATTACATAATTTATCACCTTTTCACTATTTTTACACACGATGTTATGATATGAAAATAACTTTTGCTTTATAAAGTGATGTTTTAGTTGAAAAACAAATGCTGTATCTAACTCATCTGACTTTTTCAACTACATTAGGATCCTTATGTAAACAGATGTAAGATCTTAAAGTCACCTTCAGTTCTTTAGTTTCTTCTATCTTATCTCTCATTAAATAGATATTCTATGAGACATTTCTAAAAGCCTTTCTACAAAAACAACAGGTGTAAAGATAGTAACTTTCAAAATTAGAATAAAATACTCCTAGTAGAATAAAGGAATAAATAGTTTACAAAAAAGCAGTAAGTGCACTCACTGGAATCTAAGTAGGAGCCTCTAAACACATTTCAAAAGCTGCAGGACTGTACCATGAAAGGGGATAGTTAAAAAAAATTGTATGAATGATTCTTCATGATTCTTCAGTTCCTTTGGTGAAAGTAATTATTTTGGTTTATAAAATGAGATCAGAAAAATATTAACTTTTATCAGTGCTCAGTTACAAGGACGCATCAAATAAGCATTTATTAAAAGGAGATAAGGTAACAGCAAAATATTAACCAAGATACTAATGATTTGAAAACAATTATATTAGGTATTAAAATGAAAATATAAAAAGATAAACAGGAGTATAGGAAGGAACTTCAGTATGATTGGTGTGCAGTCTGGGTATTTATAGCCCTTCTACACTGCCAAGTGCCCACCTGCAAGTAAGAGATGCTACTGCAGCAGTTGTGAAACATTACCTGTGGTAGTCTCACATTCATAAAAAAAAGACTCTCTTAAACAAACAGCAGACTTTCCAAGAGTCAACAAAATTGCTCTCCAAGGATACCACTGGAGCAGTCTGCAGTTCCAACAGTTTAGCATTAATCATTTGTTAATCGAAAATCCTGTGAAGATTTGTTTTGGAAAGGAAATGTAACTGCATGTCACTTAGACTCTTCCTTCAGATACAGCCCTTTTAAATTATTTAATCGTCTCCACCATAAATATGCCAATACTCGTTAGCATTCACTTTATCTTCCTCTTCATTCAAGCAAGGGTTCTCTCTATCAGTATTTCTCATTATTCTGTTTACAGCATAAACAGAGAAGATTCATGTTATGTTATCAAAAACATAACATTCATGTACCAGATACAAAGAAAACCTGCTATCTTCTGTTGATCTATTCCGTGGTGATACCAAGAGTAGAATACAGAGTTAGTATCGCTGTACACTCTCTTTCCAAGTTTAGAACTATTTCATGTACTCTAACATCGTTAGAAACAATATGCTATTTGTACTTTATAAAACCACATTGGAAATTTGTTGCAACTGCCAACTGAAGCACCACGTAAGAAGTGCCAGTCCCCACTTTCTTTTGACTGTCAGCATCTTAGGTTCCCAAAGAATAAATTCATTTCAGTCTTATCTCCAAAGATCCCAACATCACTGGGGAGCCAGGGAGCACTCAGGACTCAGCATGAGGATCCCATGTTTCAAGCGTGACAGCTCTACAGCTACAATAGGTGACCCAGAGAATACAGAAGCACTACCAGCAGCTCTGAAAGAAGCTTTCTACAGGCTCCATCAAGTCAGGCTGACCTGACAAAGGGTTTCTAAAGGAGCTGGCAAAGAGTAGAAACACATATATCACATTTTATTTAACACTAATAAAGGCATAGCATGATACTATGCTCTGCAGAATTGATAATTAGAGGTCGTGTAAGTATATTTGTTTTCTCTGGTGACAGTCACAAACTCTGGGGCTTTAGACGGGAGAGAAGAAGAGCAAATATCCCATGCCTTTTTATGAAAGACAAACATCCCCTAAATTACCCTAGTAGTCTTCTCTTTTACATTGTACATATGATGCTCACGGTTTTAGTCACGTATTCCTTCCTTTCCAGCTTCTGACTCATTCTCTAACATACTCACACAGATTCATTATACAAAATTCAGGGGTTTGATTTTGCATCTTTTCATCTTTGTGAAGTTTGCAAATCCTAACTCACATTTGAGATGATCTTTCTCATTCTTTGCAAAATCAGTAGCCACATCAACGATCCTTACCAAAAATTCCATGACTTGTTCAAAGTTTTATATAAAGAAAATGTATTTTCCTGATTTTTACAGCAGAAATACTGTCAAGATGTAAGAAATTATACCCATGACAAAAGTATTTTCCTCTTGATTATACAGGAAAGTAATACAACAGGAAATTGAAAGCAATGGGAATTGCTACCTATTTTTCATCAATGTATCAAAGACTAGAAGTAGTTGAAATATAAAGCCTCTCATCCGCAAATCCACAATTTTCTGTCTCTATTGCACACACAAAATTGCTTTGTTTAGCTTACTTCACTGTTTATTCTTTAGACAAGATGAAACACGACTGGTTAAACAAGATTTAACAGTAACTAGGACAGACAATCCTCAGCCTAAATGTTGTAACTCCTTAACTCTGATAACATTTATTTTTTACAACACCACAACATTTAGCCTGGTACCATAGCCAAATTCTGATTGAAACAATTACAGTCCACTTAAATTCTCCATCTATATCAGCAGG
>NW_010397110.1:51535-64417 GCF_000710305.1 Buceros rhinoceros silvestris
AGGAAATTACCTTCTTCCAATCCGAACAAATGAGTATTACTGGTATGTCTTGTTAAATCTCTACAAAAATTTAAAAGGGTCTCAAAACGATTCTACAACTTGGAATACAAATACACTATCATTTTGGAAATATGCCCACATCAGAGTACAGCCTTGGAGAGGCCCAAGGGTATACTTGTTTCAGGGACGTAATTACAACACGATTAGTATCTTTTTGGTACTGCAGGCAGAAATAGTTCTCCATTCTAAAGAAAAATCAACTGCAACTAAGCTCCAGACAGAAGATAAAGCCTTGCAAATCCGTCTGGCAAACTCTTCCAACAACCACATCTATACTATATATGCACGTGAGGAAAAGCGTCACAAGATGCTAGCACTCCAGTAAGTTCTGTTAAAGATCTCAGCACATTTTTTAATGACATGTAGAAAAGAACATTAATAAATACACACTCTCTTACTAATGTCTTTTATTAGGTGTGATGCATTACCTTGAAAAATGCTGCTGTCCTAGATTTGAAGCTGTCCCACCCACCAACCTTGACATGGCTGCTTTGACTACTCTCCTGTTCCCCTCAAGCCAAGATTTTGATTACACAGACACTAGATACCTGGTACATTTTGCCAGGGCAAAAAAGTTGGCAAAGACTCTACTGCATCTCCCACCTGAAATGTTGCCATTGTTAAGAACCTGCCCTCTAAAATGAAGCTGGTTTAGTTTTAAAACGTCCCTGGGGTTTATTACTGGGGTAATAAAAAGATTTTCTTCAGCTTTTCCAGAAAGGTGCATTTTTCTGGAAAGAAACCAAACCTGAAAAGCTTCAGACTACAAGAGATGCTCTGCTTCCTCTCTTCCCCTCCCTTTCAGATTATAACTATGTGAAAAACTGGCACTGACAATCTCACTGGGTTTATAGACCATTAGGAGAAAAGGCAATATAGAAAAGCACTAATCACAACTCAAATAGACAACTCCTCTCTTTCCTCACTTCCCAAATTAATGCAAGTCTTTCACATAAAAAGGAAAACTATAAAGTGGAAAAATATCACCGGGAATTGATACTGAGTGTATCTAAAGTCCTTGAATACACTTGATACAGCAGTATTTCTTACAGTACTACAAAACAAACAATGTAATATATTTGTATAAATACTTACAACCATTTTGTGTCTTAGGAACCATCACTTCCGGTGCAAATGAGGGTGAACTAACGAGTCATTAAATCTAGGCATTTATTTGTTAAATGTAGCTACCATCAGTATCAGCACTGAATTTAATCAAACAGAAAAATACAGTATCTACCACAATGGCTAAAATGTATATAAAATGAACTTACATTAATTCAGAGAAAAAAGTAACTCGTCAGAATTCACATACATAATACAGTATCTATGGCTCTCCTTCTATGTTCTCTCCTTGTTCATCACATGTAAATTCCAGAAATATACAATACTCAAAAAACTAGTAGTGCCCATTCAAAACATTCAGCAATTAACAGTTGTTACTCGTCTTCCCATAAAAACCACACCAATAAGGTATGAAAAATTCCCATCAAAGATAATAACCACCAGTTATTCCTTTCACCTCATGGTTATTCAGTAAAATATCCAACATAGGCTGGCTAGTCCTGAGCCAGCCCTAGGCTCAAACGATGCTAACCTGATAGGAAGCAATTTTCCAAATGTCTCTACTGACAGTCTTTCGTAAGAAAGCATACATAACTGAACAAGCAACGGTGGAAAAGCAATGCCCCTGTAATAAAAACTGCATCTAAAGTCAGGCTTGAGGGACAGCGGCAAGACACCAGGGTGAAGACAGTATTTTATCCATATATAAAGGTCACAAGATTTCAGATTACAGAACTGCAACTCACATAACTATTCAAGAAAAATTTGTTTCCTTCAGGGTCAAAAATAGACACCTGTGTTTTAAAGAAGTTATTTCAGCAGCAAAATATTATAACAAAAGAGAGACAGTCTCACAGTACATCTGGAAACAAAACAAAAGAATTATTCAATGGAGCTTTCCATTTCCCCTTTCCCGGTTCTGCCCCCATGCATACCAACCACAGCCTGACATACAAGCAAGGAAAAGGAATCAGAGAGTTCTCATAACAGCAACACCTGCCTTCCTTGGGGCTTACAGGATCATACTGTGATCACCAATCGATCAACAGGAAATCAGGAAAGCACAGCTGCTTCCTGATTCCCTTCACAGGAAAGAAAGTAACTGAGATCATCAGTAAGGGGAGGCTCTAGATCCCAAAGGCCTCTGGCATCCATGCTGACACAAAATCTTCATAGTTATAAATTAATTGTTTAGACTGAAAACCCACAAGCCTCATATTTCTGCTGCTCTGCTTATTCTCAACCAAATCTATTCTAGACTGTTTTTGTAACTATTGTCTTAAGTTCAGACAAACTTAAATCACACCAGTCTGCAAGTTACCGTTCTGTCTGAAACTTTTCAATGGGGTCTTTTAACACTGGCTTCCAGTAACTTCACTTTATCGAACCAGTTGTAACACTACTCAATTACATATACATTAAAAATTAATACCACAGACTTGCTGGAAATTAAAATAGCAGACAAAGTGACTACTGAGAAAGACAGGTTGGAGTAAAATCAGCTGTTTACACATGTTGTTTTCCCTTTGGCATACTAGAGAAGCTGACAGAACTAAAGCAAGAGATTCACTAAACAAGATGCCCACTGCCCTTTGGAAAGAAAAAATGAAAAAAAAATTCAGACTCAGAATCCATAAATATGACAGGCATGCAAGCTATTATATATTTAAAAAAAAAATCCAAACTTCATTGGCACATGACAGACATTAAAGTAACAATCCAGGGGTTTTTTTTTTTTACAAAATTATTTGTGTGGACAATAGACTGCACTTTAGAGTTTTCAATGCACAAAAGCCCTACTAAGGTCCAGCAATATTTGTGGAAGACAACAGAAAACAGCTATGCAGTCACTACAGCACAGAAGGATTAAAAAGAAATAGTTATTTTCTACTATGTTGCTGCTAACACCCTCTTCATAAGTTACCTCTACTACTAAAAGCCTTACTCAGACTTCTGGAACAAATTTATTGCCTCCGAAAACATACACAGTTTTACGACTAAGGAGATGTTATCCATCTTCCCCAATTTCTCAGTTATTAAATAATACTGTTCTCCCACACTGCTATGCAGCATAAATGGGTGCTCAGCATTTAATTACTTTTTTCATATTTATGGAATAAATGAGGAGTCTGCTACAGCTTGGCACTTATCTGCAGTTTGAACACCGTTTTACAGTTTGATTATATTTAGGAATCCATACAGCAATCACTACCAATACAAAAATGATGATTACATCATAAACTGAAACAGCAGCATGTATAGGACTCCCAATTCATGTGAACCCAATAAAACTACTCAACAAGAAATGCCGAAGGATGCCAGCCTTCCGCCAATTATGCACTAAAACAGATGTTGAATATGCAGTGTATTTCCGTCCTAGATTACTTGACTAATGTGGCAAAACTTTCTTTGACACGACCAAGTAGTTTTGCTAATTCAGTTTAGGCAGTCAAGCCCATCACCAACACACTTAATTGGAAGGTGTGTGTATATATATATGTATTTTACTTAGAATGGAACAATAGCAGGTTAAATATATAATGCCTTTTCACTAACCGCAGAAAGCAACATCTCTTAATAGACCATGAAACCAGGGAAAAAGTTTTCCTAAATTTTAATCTAGTGTTAAAACAAAACTATGGTCAAACCACAAGCTAGCTGTATAAATTCTCATTTGCCAAAGAAAATCCAAGTAATTTCTGGCATGAGTTACAAAAACATTTAGGTATATAAGATGAACGACCACTGCTTGGTGAATCTGCTAAGTGTAGGTTTTCAGCTAAATTACAAATTTTCAGCTAAAACATGATTTTCCAACACATGCAAAATTCTCTTAATTATTACAAAGAACAATCTGGAAGCAACCAGTTTAAAAATCAACTTAATTCCTTAAAACCCTGACAAGAAAGCATTCTACAGAAATACAACTTTTTCTTTTCCCCCTAGACAACTGTTGCCTACAGTTACGGTGTTTTCAAATCTCCGTTGGCAAAGTAGTAAGGACACAACATAGAAACAAAGTGATAAACAATAAAGGCTGTGTAGAAAAAAATCAGGGTTAGTAGCTATAAGATTTCTGATGCAAAGTCTCGTGCAATTATTCAATGAAATACTAGCAGATATGTGGTTTAACCTTGGGTTTAGTTGCCAGACTGAAATATGATTTCAAGTTTAAATTGTTTTATTTTTTTGTTGTATACACTGAAATCCCTTGAGCATCTTGGAGAACTTTTACTCTCTCAAAGATTAAAGATACATGGCAGGATTTGATTCCAATGCCTGGTTGTTTCCCTCTGTGTGGCTTCAATTATTCAGGGCTGTAAGTCAAGTTATAAACTTCGGAAGTGTTTATAGCAGAGCAAAAGATTGGGATTTCTTCTAGGAATAGAAATAGGGACAGCTAGGGAAAGCTGTGATTAAAAAAGGCTTGCTGAAGGGATACCAAAGAAAGAACAAAACACCTGTGAAGAACAAGCATGCGTTTTTAGAGAAGTACCACTTCCTAGTACATACATGCACAGTTACTAGCTATTAATAGGTACTTTCAGAACTTGTTCTTTGTGGGTTTTTTCCAAAATGTCAAGCATTTGGGTTCACCACAATGCATATAAACATTAACACTCTGTATGATACTGAAATAGGGTGAAAAGTATTTAGAGACAAAATTTGAACAAGACCAAACATTTCCTTCAGCATCAATAAACCTAAGTGCTTCTCAAGACAGGAACTATTATTCTGATGACCTGTTTGAGAGATCTACGTTTGATAAAATTTCTTGATAAAGCACTGTACTTTAAGATTTTACTATGAGTTGAAAATGCACTTACAAGCAGAACTTAGATGGGAGAACAGATGAAAATGGACAGAAAACAAGGAGTGACTTCAATATGGCATGATTCAAAGGAACTGAAATCTGCTGAGGCTATGGCACCCTCAGGAATATGGACTTAGTCCACAGTGTCATAACAGCCAAAAATTAAGAGAATTCTTGATACAGATCAACAGTAAGTCAGGATTACAAAATTCTCAAGGGAAGTTTGGGATTTACCTTCAGATGGTACCCTAAGACAGAGTAAGTTACGTTGGGGTATAGAAGAGATCACAAGAGACATGGCACTAAAATGTTCAGTATGATAATTGAATAAATCTACAGGCATCAATGCATCAAGCTAAGGCATATGAATTTCTCATCACTTATCCCCTTGGAGAAAAACAAAAGGGATCATATATGGTTAAGCTCACTCTAAAAAAATCAGTTATGTCATTGCTTAAGAAGTTCCTCTTACTCATTTTGAGTAGTCTAAACATGTGTTTTAAACTTCATAAGATGCAAGCAAAGAGATTTTATAGGTGTTCTGGTGCAAGGACCCATGACAACAGGAAAAGAACACACAGAATGAACACCTAGTCGAAACTGAGAAAGAATTGACAAGAACCGCTTGAGACACCTGAGAATCTCTTTTTTTAAGACTAGGTTTCTATTTGTGTAACAGGACACACAGTTTTTTTCTGCTAGCCAATGATTCAAAACAGCCTAAGTAAGGCTCTTTTTACTGGTCTTCTATCACTGTTGCTATAAAACAAGACGGAAACCATCATAAAAAATTCACTGCTACAAAATACTGAATCCAGGAAGTTCTGGAGACTGATCATCAAACCATTCAGCTTTTAACTAAATAGAGATTTGTCAACTGAGTGTCTGTGATACTCAAGTTAGGGTGTTAGGGGTTTCCTTGCTTTTAACGAGATAGAAAAGACAGTCTACACTTACTCTAACAAACTGGTCTGGCACATATTTAGATTTAGAAAAAAATCAAACCAGAACAAAGAAACAAAGCCCTCATTACCACAGTTCATCTTCTCTGAACAGTTTTGGCACAATTGTACTCTCTCGATTCAAATCCACCTCTACCTCTCCTTTCTCATAAAAAATTCTTCACATGCACTGGGAAACAAACCATATAAAATATTTATATAAAATAATTGTCTGTGTAGTGCTTTCATAATGTGAAATCAAAAAAGAGTAAACAATATATACTAACTAATGATGAATTTTCCTTGAAATTCACATGCATTTTTTTTTTAAATCCTGGAATTTTTTAAATGAAAACAATTACTTGTATCTGTTGAATAATCATTAAAAAAAAAACCACAAAACCCCTGCATTTCAAACAACATTCTTCATCTGCAACTTCAATCATACAGGAAAGAGCACACTTACAGATTAGAGATTACTTAAAGCATTAAAACATCAAAGACAAACAAAATACTTACATCATCTTCCTCTTCTGTATCATCATTATCATCATCACTATCCTTGAACCCAGGTGGAAGTGGTGGTCCAATGAATTCACCATCTTCATCATCATCAGAATCCTCAACTGGACCTTGAGCAGAAGTTTTGGATTGCACGGAAGGACCAGTTGATTCTTCATCTGAGCTATCTTCACTTTCACTGCTGGCTGTCTCCCTGCATGGAAAAATGCTAAAAATTACAATTTAAAGAACATTGGCACACCCATAGGAATTTTCAGATAAAAGATGTTGAGCACTATTGTAAATTTGTGAACACTGAAATTAGCAGCAAAACACAAACTGATTTTTATTAACAGAGTATAGGCCCACCATCATCTTGAAACATAAACAAAGCTTTGAAAAGAAATAGTGATGGACAGTTCAAAAAACTGGACAAAATAAAAAAAGTTAGATTATAGAAACAACAGTGGCACATCAGTAGTATGGATTTTAATACTGCATAGAAGCCAACAGATTATATCTTTGTAGAGCATTTCTGAGACTCTACTTCTGGTTGCAGCTTGAACAGATGCTCTGCACCTATGCTGGCTGGGTGGAACTCAAAACATTAACCAGCCAGGCTCACAACTGGAGTGAGAACACAAAGCACCTGCTTTCTAACTACTTGTAAAGAATAACAGGGCATCGGATACTTCTGATCAAATGTTTGATATTGTCACAAATCTAGATTGTAAAAGTTACATTAAATTATTGTTCTGATGTCGTTCAAATGAGTTGCGTGAACACATTATTTTTGGCATTGGAAAATTTCTGAAAAGTAAGCAGAGCTCTTTAGTCCACATTCATTAAGTCTACTCAAAATAAATGTGGTCCCTCTGCTGGTAGTTACGAAGTAGGTCATATTCTAACTGGCAGAAGGTCTGAAAGTGGTAATTAAGCAGAAGACTTTGCCTTTTAACTAGAGACGGTATTTCATTACAGTGATATCTTGCAGAGGAAATGAGATACTCCTTTCAGATTCTGTGAGATTAGCTCAAATTGCAAGACTTGGTTGGAAGCTTGTGTTTTAAGAACTTGCATGCGAGTTTAAGTGAGGAGACTACAAAAGACAGTTTAACAAAGAAAATAAAAGGAAGACTACAGAGTCTTTGCGTATTTTAAAGTTTTGATTATCACTTAAAAACTATAATAAAAAACACACAAGAGCATAATTAAGGACTGAGAAAATAGATTGTAAACTATATAATTGCAACAAAGAACACAGCCCCATGCCACCCCTCAAACCAGTTGCACACAAAGCAGGTAGTAGGTTGCACAGCAAAGATTTGTGTTGGATGAGCAACTGAAATTTTATTTTAGGAAGAAGTTAAAAGAAATTAATACCAACACAAATTAAGTCCTCAGAAGTTAGTGATTAGCAGGGTTTGAATATCTGAAAGCTTGTCTAATTTTTCCAGCTATATTTACGAGCCTAATAAAAGATATTACCTCTACATACAAACCTTGCTTAGTGATGAAACACATTTAAAGACCTAGATCAGGATATGATTATCTAATAAATCTAACTCAAATAAAAAGAACTTCTCTTACTCTACAACAACGAAGTAATAAATACCCTTTTTCCAAAAGGAAGCTTTTCCAGCTTGTGAGGAATGCCTTGGAACCTTCCAAGTTCTTCAGATTAATTATCTCCAAAACTAACAACTTTATAATACACTGTGCAAAAGATTTGTGTTTTAAGAGTCAATATGTATACCCAACAGAGCAAACCATGTATCTTTTTTCCCTAAACTATTTAATTACTTTTGGAGAGGAACCAAATATACACTGCAGCTGCCGGTGAGAACAATGTATACAACATAATGATTCAAGGAGCCCCTTCCAACCTCCAGTCCCAGAATTTCAGATTTTTCCACAGACACCCAAGAAAAATACCTAACTTCCCTCCTACTTACCTATCTCTATCAATTCCCTCCTAATTACCAATCCCTTATTCACTGGAAAGGATAAATCGATCAGTTCAAACATTTCAGTATTTTGAAGAGCAGTGTAATCACTCTGCATGGGAAATGACCAGAATTGCAAGGCTATTTTTCATCACACTGCAAGCTTGGCAGGGACAGCCAAGTACTTCAGCTACAGCTCCTTGTACCCTCCATCCTCACTGGAAGAAAGTGTAGGAACATCACAATGCAGCCAGACTAAAAGCTCGTCTACCTTTCTGACAACCAGGACTGGTGCGGATAGAAAGGTCAAAACAAGTGGTGTTGCCTTTGACTTTCAGCCTTACTGTCTTACTCTACTAGAGGCTGTAAAGAACGAAAAAACAGTTTGCTAGCCCCCCTCTCAGGATTCAGAGAAGTATGAGGAATTTTTTGTTTGTTTGGCTTTGCTTTCCCTCATTACCTCCTCAGTAAGTGAAACAAGCTGTAAGAGGGAAAAAAAGAAAGCTGCATTAGAACATGGATGGCACACAGACAGGGGAAATAAAAAAAACATTTGTGCAAGTATGTGGGCATATCCCCCCCGTGTGTTCACTCTCCTCACATCATCTACTCTATCTTCCGGTTTTTTCTTTCTATACACCAGCAGATGTTTTCATTTCATAAAGCAAACTTAGTACTATGCACAAATACGTAAGTACCATAACTACTATAAACATTTCTCTACAGCAAAATAGCTCAAAAGCAGAAAGAATCAGTGGTTCTTCACATTTTTTTGGCGTGTCCAATCCCTTTTTAACAATTAAAAAAAAATTCACATGACAGCTACTTGGAAATTTTAAAAAAGTAATATCCAGGAAAATGTTGCCATTTTCAAAGAACAGAACAAGCTATATTCTATACTAGATCAGCTTACAGTAACTAAAATATACATTAAACTATTGAGAGTCCTATATCTCAGACTTAAATTGTCAGTTGTAGGATTGTTGCCCTAAACTAAGGCTGAGTCACAATGGCTTGACTCCTTCACTATCTTCTTGGTTTTAGTACAAAGTACTAAGCTACATGTCATATTTTACAAGGAAATATAAAACTTCCAGGAGACACCTTCATGACAAGCCCTCCCTTTTCAATGCTTGGTAAAAACTAAAAAAGAAAGTTGAAAACTGAGTACCAGCAGAACTCTTGTAAGTCACCAGAGCCTACCAAATAACTTGGAAATACTGAAAAGTATGTTATCTTCCTTCAGACAAAGGCCCTGGAGTTCTCTTCTGTCGAGTCCATTAGCAAAATTATATTACTAGAGCAGAGCTCCGTATCACCTGACTGCTTTGCATCTGACCATTTATTTTAATTGATTCTTGACATTGAAGTCATCCATATACAGTATACTATCACATTATATTTAAATTGACATGATCCCTCATTAGTTCCCCCAGTAAGTATCTAAGCTCATCAAAAGCAAATGAGAGCACAGAATATTTTTCCCTCATGCACAAGGCATAACACAGGATTTATGCGGTATTATATCATGCAATCAGTTATTTCAGTGGCTCATTTGTGTCTTCCATAGAGCAACAGGCAAAAAGTATTTTTAACAGAAACTTGTTCACAGTCTGAAACACTAGTTTGTCTATAATAATCTACCATATGTAGATTAACAGCCCCTAAGATACATATCTAGGTATGCTAGAGTCTCACATGGGTTACTAGAATTCCAAAGACACAGAAACATAAAAATTTACAGCGCACTGATCTCTGCAATCCCTGTCACACAATGACGTTGTGTGGCCCTCATTACATTCAGCTACTTTTGATTTCTCAGTATTTCAGAATTGAAACTGGCAAAACAGTAGCATTTCTTGTTGGTCAATAACAAACAGCTGCCAGCAAGTTTGAGAGTAAATTCCAGACTGAAGTCAAAGCAAAACATTTTAGCAACCCCAGTGTTACTCCATACAATGTGCATTCAGAGGCTTTCCACCTCCTCTGCTTTCTTTTTCAGCAGGCATTAACAAGCATGTTCTGACTACAGGTGGGAACAGTAGCTGCCCATTAAGTCAGCACATGTAGTCATTGCATTTGCATTAGAATTTAAAAAAAGAAAAAATCCATAAAGCTGTTGTTCTTTTTTTTAAAAAGTATGCCAAAAAGGATTAGGGAGGAGACTGCAAAATTCATGATTATATGTACATAACATATACATAAATATACACAAATACACATTTTTAAGAAAGCATAGACAAAATAAATCTTAAAGTCAGTATTTCCAATGAAATACTTCAGGTAACATAAACATGTTCTCATAAATTAAATGAGTTAAATGACACTCATGCTCTCAAAAGAATATGAAGAGGGTTTTCGTGATAAGAAAGCTGTTACATGGAATCTCCCACCACATCTAAGTACCTTTCGGTTATTGCGGACCCAGCTCCTGTGGCACTGGATGCTGAAGCTGGACTTCTAAACTCTTTCTCAGCCTGGTCTTCTTTCTCTTTTTCACGAGCCTCTGAAAACAGAGAGCGCATAAATGACAAATAATTAAGACTTTTAGAAATTAATAAAATTAGAGACTTGCTGAGGGCAGTAAAACAAATTCCTGCACTTTCAGATCTATATGAAATACTTGAAAAAGTAACAGCACATGAAGGATTTCACCTGAAAATAGATTACTTTTCCATGTATCTTACATTTCCACTGTTACTGAAATGACTACTCAGAAAAAGAAAATATCACAAGGAAAATGCAAACACTTTCCAGTTGTTAGTTTGTACACACTATCAAACATAAGTTGATCATGTAAGGATGCTGACATTTCACTATATTCAACACTATACTAAAACAATATGATTACTTCAAAGAGTTAAGTTTTCACAGTACACAGAACTAAATTAGTACATAAGTATACACAAGTGTACATAAGTGAATTCCAAATATGATTTAGAGAAAATAAACACAAAAAGTTGTTTAAGAGTTTATTCCCACTTTACTTACTGAAAAAGAATACCTGTAGAACAGTGCAACAAAATCAAAGTAAACACAACCTTCCCTTTCAAACTATAAATAAGAATTGTGGGATTATGACAAGGTAACAGAGCAGCTACTGTATTTCTAAAAGTGCTCTAATAACTTAAGCAGAGAAAAGTTACTTTCTCCCTGTACAAGAAACATCACTTTCTTCTTTTTCTCACTGTTTGTTAACTAAACTAAAAAGTAAAAGATATTTTGCAGCAAAACTAGGAAACATTTTCCTCTGAAGAGAAACACAAAAACCTGCAAGATAGAGCACAAGGAAAGGTATTTTGATCTCAGTTCTTTCTAACCACAGTTTGGGTAGCAGAGGACACCTTTCCAAAAATTACCACAGATATTCCAAAAAATATCAAGAAATATGAAAACAAAATGCTCATATTACCCTACTCTCACAAAATGCTGTAAAACATACACCTTTTTGACAACCACATATGAATACAGAAATTTATTTCTAAGTTAAGCAGCAGAATTACACACAAAGCTTTGACATTTTTTGGTAAAATTATCAACCTGATAAACAACAAAATGCATTTTGCTTTCTATATGGTTAAGAGCCTAGAAACCTTTCAGAGGGAGAGGGAGGGATGGAAGACATTCAAGATGCAGCTCAGGATGTCTTGACTTAAAAATATTATGGTTTTGTAATCACTTATTGGATTTCCCTCCTAAACTAAAACATGGAGTAAGCAAATGATCTCTCATAAAGAACGATAGCTCAACCTGAACCAGGATCAAACATAAAAAGCTTTCCAACACAGAAACACACAGTGTTGTGCTTAGAGCCAGCCAATACAAAAAAAATGGTTGAAATCAAGTTTTGGAATCCATTTTATGTTTGAATTTCACAGTGTCCAGAAAGTCAATGAGACTTCACAGAGGTCTGTTCTTGTTGTTCTGTACATAAGTATAAAAATAAAAACAATCCACATTATAATTATCAAATTCTTTTGTACAGACTTGCTTTCTTCACTGTAATGTGGTTCACCTTTATTAACTCCATAAATAACAACACTTCAGACAGCAGACTGAGTGTGACCTAGTAAGACAGAAGTTGCTCTACCATTTCCCTTCTAACACAGCTAAGCTGAAGAAGAAAGGGAAAAGTCTTTTGTTCAAAAAGCACTTTCTTCCTGTGTCTGTAAGCTATGCCTCACATCAGGAACCCTGCACATGCATACTGCTCTCCCATACAGAGACAAACATACATAAATCAACAGCTGTACTATCTACCAAGCCCCAACCTGTCTAGGACTGTCTTCCTTGAACAAAACTGCAGGATTTCTGCTCTCTGGAGAGACTGTCTGAGACACTTCAAACATCACACCAAGACCTAACATGTTTTAAAAACCATTAACTGACTACATTCGGATTTCTTACCCAAGACCTTTCTGCTCCTCTCCACTGCAGTTCTCCTCGTTTGCTCAAACATGGCTTCGAGGTCGAAAGTCCGAGCTTTCTTCCCTAAAAATGAAAACAAAAAGATTGGAACAGACACCCTGGCCACAAACACCCCAGCAGCTCCAGC
>NW_010397111.1:0-477 GCF_000710305.1 Buceros rhinoceros silvestris
TTCAAAAATTAAGCAACTGATACCAACAAACAAAGGCTGAAGCAAACAAATAGTTAAAAATAGTACAAAACTTCAAAGGTTTGAGTAGAAAAAACTCCACTCATTAAAAAACAAACAGGAAAAACACAGAAAACCAACCCAAAGAGCCAAACCAGAAAAAGCCCACGACACCTCACACATCAAGAATCAGGGCTGCTCACCTCAGTAGAGACTGAGTATTTAAGGCGCTGGAGCACGTCTGCTAGGAATAGTCTGAGATAGTTGGAGGTTTTTCAGCCTGGAGAAGAGAAGGCTCCCAGCAGACCTTATAGGGACATTCCAGTATTTCAAGGGTGCCTACAGGGTAGATGGGGAGGAACTGTTTATTAGGGAGTGTAGTGATAGGATAAGGGGCAATGGTTGCAAACTGAAAGAGGGAACGTTTTGATGACATGTAAGAAAACAAGTCTTTACTCTGAGGGTGGTGAGGCACTGGAA